>NC_055979.1:22856810-22866810 GCF_018492685.1 Alosa sapidissima | reverse complement strand
CTTACAAATGCACACACAAGCAGACCACACACACACACACACACACACACACACAAAATCATGAATTGCTAGTCTGACTGCTATCTGACAGCTCTAACTCAACGATCAGACCAATCGTAGCTGTTCGGAACACAAAAGGCACCGGCCTGGTCTGTGTATAATTAAACTGTAATGAACCTCCTCTTCCTTCTGGGACTAATTAAATCTTTTACTTTTTATTCCCTCATATACATTCTGCTATAGCAGCATTTTATTTCCTAATCAGAGCACATAAGTGGCCCACAATCACGGGCAGATGAGATAATTAGGCGCCTGGCAAACGTCCTCACTATCAATTTAGGCCACTTTAAATCTCCAAAGCTGACTAGGATAATTTACTATTGTACATATTTAATACATTTATTCACCTCGCTTTCCTTTCATAAGTAATTACGGTGGAAACAGACAGAAAGCCCTTTTTTTGGTGTGGAGTCGCTCTCATGGTTATTCAAACTTGACTGTGGCGTCCGATGCTGTGGGGCCTTTTTTCTGCAGGTTGAAATAAAATTCAGAAGTTTCTTGAGTGAGCTGCGCTGTAAAAATGGAGAGGACGGAAAGGCCCAGTGGGCAGGAAACTGGACGCGATCGATGAGCGCTTATGTGACAGTGTGTCGCTTCTTTGTTGTGGCAGGCCAATCAGTCACCGCAAGCTATTCAAGAAGTCCGGCGGCACAAAACTAGTCTGTCGGACAAAGGGAGCGAAAGAAAGAGAAGGAAAGGGAGCGAAAGAGAGAAGGAAAGACAGAAAGGAAGAGCAGGAGCACGGGCAGAGGGCAACTAGCTGTGGGGTGGGGGGGTGGGGGGGGGGGGGGGGAGTGGATAAGTAGCCTCAGAAAATAGCTGGCACTTCTACACTCACAGAATAGAACACATCCACAAAAGTAGGAGACATCCAGGGGAAAAACAGTGCTAAGAAGAAAACAGCGATACGAGACATTTACAAAAGCAAGTGTCTGGTAAAACGCCGGCCTTCGCTGGCGACGATCGGTTAATATGGATTAGGCATTGCGGCGAGGGAAAGGTTAACGCGTTGCCCGCGCTTCCTCTTGCTGGCTCCCTGTTGGGCGTAAGAGCCACTTAACCTTTCCCAGGAGAAAGGGGACTGGCCACACGGGCGCCGCGGGACAGAGGTCATCAATCAGCGGCGTGACGCGTCCACCTCAGGAGCATCCACACAGCGGGACCAGTCCGCCTCCTGCGTGGACCGGCCCGATACCGTGTGCCCTTTCACACGCCGTCATTTAGTCATTCCACAAGTGGACACGTCTATGGTCGGAACACACACACACACTCGCTGACTCGTACTACCATTAACATGCATGTGTGCAAATGCACACATATATATAGACACACACTCTTATAGATGCTTGTAGCTATATCCAGCAAACTGTCAGTAAGTGCACACACACACGCGCACACACCTCACCTATGCTCACAGCACATTACTATCTATGAGTATTCTCTAGATGTACATAGTACGTAAAGGATCTTTTATTAGTTACATGATGAAATCAGATAAGAATGAGCAATAACAATAATAGGAGAAAAAAATGGTACAAAATATACACCAAAAGTGTTACAAATGACAATATCATTAGCTAGGAATTCAAGGGAAATAATTCCTTGAATTCCTTAAGGGGCTTGTATCACAGGCAGTTATCTTATCTTAACAATGAGTTTATAACATGGTAATTACCAAGAACAGAGCACTTTTAAGCCATGCCAGTGCGCTAACATGACAAGCTCCATCACACCGGCCATGGTTTGGTTAAATAGTAACAAGAGAGCTGACAGAAATGACTAATCTTCAGAGAACAGGCCTAAAACAACCGCCATCCATCTTCAGCTGCCTCACGACCAAACACCAGCTGATCAGCTGAACCTGAGCGTTTAAAACTGAAGCTAAAACCGTCACTTTGACAACTGCCTGCACAGCTCCTGCTCCGGCTATGAACCTCCGTCACCAGCCAGAAAAAAGTCTTACTGAAGCAAAGCTCTCCCAAGCAGAGGAATGCCTGCTCCGAAATCTCCATGTGAAGACAGGACAGCCCACTGACAATCACACAGAGGACAGGGAGCAGCCATGACTGATACCCATTCATATTCATGAGTAGTTTTATTTATTTTTTTAATCTGTACTCTCACTTTTTTTTTTCTTCTTGTTGCGCTTGATTGACAAAACACATCAACACAAACAAATTAGGACCTCGTCGCAGAAATGAGGACCAATTTGAGCGATATAAATAAATAAATAAATAACTTATTTATTTATTTATAATCGCTCAAATTGGTCCTCATTTCTGCTGTGTGTGGTGGGTGATAGCACAAACAGCTTTATCCTCCCCGCCCAAATGTGATGGAAGCGGGGAAAAGGACAATAACAAGATGTGCACAACTTAAATGTCATGCTCGGAATAAAATTACACTGGCTTAAAAATGTGGTTGGAAAGTGTGCTAAATATTTGGATTGGGCAGTGGTGTGTGTGTGTGTGTGTGTGTGTTATTAATTGGACAGTGATGTGTAGGGTTTAATCCTGGGAGACGGGATTCCCGGGAAATCTGATCAAAACTATTTCCCGATTCCCGGGAAATGTTATGACGGGAAACGGGAAATGAAAGTAAAAAATTCCAGTGCGCTCCTATTGGAGTGCGCGTCTATTGTTGTTTTACGGTAACGTTGCATTCAGTAGCCTACGCAGCAGTATCTACCATAGACATAATATACATAGACGCCGCATCGACCGCTGCTCCCTACTAGCGCTGACGAGATTTGGAGCCGCCATCTTGGACCGGTCATCCACTCCACTCAGTGTAATCTGTTTGGCCGGTGCAATGAGCTGTCAGCACACTTAATTAATCATATCTCACTGAATACCGAACAGATTTTCACACGGTTTTTTTTGCTGCAAAGGTCATACATGTAGCTATGATACAGGCCACATTGTTCGAAAATACAAAATACAACCAATAGTGCGGTAATGTTAAATCTTACTTGTGAAAAGTAAATCCCCCTGAGTATGGTCCGCCGATTTGAGCAGGAACATGCTGCACAGTGCTGTCATCTTGTGTTTTCTGCTGCAACGCAATGAGGAGTATGACAGGTCCAAGATGGCGGCCGCATTTCTTGTTTCCAGCAGCCAATGCGGCGTCTATGTATATTATGTCTATGGTATCTACCGCCTAAGGATGTCTACTGCCAGCTTTGTATGGGAGCATTTTAAAAGACTTGGAAATGAAAACGCAAAGTGCATGTTGTGTGACCGGATTGTCAGGTGTTCTGGGGGGTTATTTAATTTATTTGAACTCTATGATGTTTAAAAGATAAATATGCCTGTCCTGCCTTAATAAAGAAACATTTGGTTAACTTCGAGTGATTATTCCCGTTTGCAGCCGTTAACAAATCTCAATAGCCACATCATGGATTTAGTTTATCAGAATGGTTTAGGAATCATTCCATGGTTTACTTTAGGAGATTTCGTCAGTTTTTATAATGGAGTTCTGTAATATATTGGTTTTATAAGGGTTGCCTAGACAATCCACTTGGCATTTCATAGTTAGTGCTGCGGCAGATAGGCCTATCACACACGCAGCAGAAATGATAATTGCAAACTTTGTTGATGGACATAAACGGTGTTCTTTTGGCCTAATAATGATACAAATAATATAAAAATGTCAGTTTGCGATTTGGGAACGCATATTTGAGTGATATCATACATTACTTGGGCTAAAAACAACAACTACAAAAAACAGCTATTTCCCGGGATTCCCGGGAAATGCGTCGTCTTTTCCCGGGATTTGATAAATCTCATTTTCGGGAAAAATATTAAACCCTAGTGATGTGTGCGTGTGTGGGACAGTGGTGTGCTTGTGTGGGACAGTGGTGTGCGTGTGTGTGTGTGTGTGTGTCATTAGCATTGTGGTGATAGCACACTAATGATACACATCGCCTATATTTAAACATGGTTCTACTCTATTTATTTATGCCTAATCTACACATAATGAGCAGCCTCAACATAATGACCCCGCCTACAACCCGACTTCCTTACTACTGACTGAGTAATAATAGCTGTGGCCACCCATCTGCCTTAGTACTGAAGACTAGAGCAAACAGAGCTGCTGAATTCAGGAAAACTAATCTGGCCTGTCAATATTTACATGATTGGCGCTGATGATGACACGCATTTGAAGGGCACCCCAATCTGCACTTCACAGCCGTAAAGGGAAAAAGTCAAGGACACATTTCAACACGAGGGCACGTTTCAACACGTATGTCTAAATGCATGACCTGTGGTGGTGTTGGGCCCTTTTCTAAGCGTGTTCATTAGGTGTGCTGTGTCCAGGGAGGTCCTTACGGGCCTGTTTTATTGGGCTGTGTAAATCCCCGCCTCTCTGAGGTGCAGTAAAACACACCGGCACCTGGACGGACAGTGTGAATTATGAACAAAATAAAGGAGTGTAGGGTTTAGTGTTATTCCCAAGGTCTCACTCAAAGATGCCAGGGCCTGCAAAGGGACCTCACTGTGTTCCGGAAGGGACAGATTTACGTCAGAAGTACAGCAGACTAACTTTGTGGAATGTGTATGCGTCACTTCATATACCTCAGCTAACATCAACACTTTAAACCACTATTCCATGGGTTAGCTTGACAAACCAAAAACAAGTATTTTCCTTGAATATTTTTCTATTTTTTTGGAGTTTACGCTAGTGAGGACTCCATGTAAACTTTTCAGTCACTCACAGCCAAACAACAAACAGAAGTTCAGGCTCTGATAGTTTAATTATGTGCATACCCCACATGAAATGACCAAAAGAGGAAATACGTTCTACATGGTTCCATAAACGAGGCATATTGCACAGTGTGTACAAAAAACTGACAAACCCTATTTATGCTTGAAAAGTGGCCGGATCATTTCTTTCAAAAAATCCCCATACCAAGGATTTGCTGTGTCACCACATTAATCCCCTGCTCCTAAACAACTCCAGTTGAGTTCGACATGTTTACTCAGTTTGCCTCACGGTCATTAGTGGTGGCAAAATTAAGCGAATTAAAGAATAATCTCCATTTCAGCCCATCAAAGATTACTGTCAAGGCCCTTGGCTTTTTTGGAGTAAACAACACAGTGTGACCCTGACTTTTTCACTCGCACACGACTCTGAGAAGGCGAGAGATGACCGGCTTTTTTGCCGGACACATCTGTGATCTGCCAATGCCACGCCAAGTTGGAGCCGACAACCGCCGCGTTTTTGGGACTGGAGTGTGTGTGTGTGTGTGACCGGAACGGGGGCCTGGCTAATGGGCTTGGGTCGGTGCGTAATCTCGCACGCGCTCAGATCCGGACATCGGATGGATGGGAAATGGCAAGCGGCAGATTTGTAAACAGAGGATCAGAGAGGGGGCTTTCATGTCCGTAAATCCTCTGGCAAGATGGCACTGACTTAATCGTCAGGGGCCCTGGCGGCCTGCCTGCCTGCCTTCACGCGGGGCTAGAAGAAACAGGCGAGGATGAGGAGAGGAAATGGAGAAGAGGGTGAGGAGAGGAGAGGAGAAAGGGATGAGAGAGGAGGAGAGGAGAGGAGAGGAGAAAAGGATGGGAAGAGTTGACATAGATGCTAACACAAAGGCTTGGCTAGGCCCAGTGCAACGCTCCCCATTTGGAAGATAAATAAAGACCGCTGGGTTAAGTCTCGACTGATAACTCAGTTCCCAGAATAGCCACCATAACCATATGGGCAGTAATGACAGAGCTGTGCCTTAATGCCACTGGTGAAGTTTCAAAATGTCATTACTGAGGGACACACTCCTCCATATCTTAAAACTGATCAGTATATCCATATGTGCTGCACAAACATTACAGTCATCTAAACCCCCTTAATTCAGAGTATCTGCACATATACGGATATATCATGCACAGACTACTACAGTAGAAACAAACAGCAGATAATAAAATAGCTTTAATGTAGAGCAGCATTAAATGGTATAGATCTCAGATAGTTACCCAGACTGTTCTGTGAGCCTACAGGCTCCAAAGTCCCAGCAGAGGGAACTTTAAAAAGATGGGGAGGCACAGGAGTTGGTGGGCATTGGGAGAAAAATGGCCACTGGGGTATTTTCCTCCATTATCTGAACGTAATGACTGTATCTCTGTCTTCCGCCCACTCCACTGTGTAATCTTGGAATCTACTGTGGTTCTGGGACGAGTCTGCCTACAGGGACTCACTGGCTGATCACAACATCAATGGCCCGACTCGGACTCAAACAGAAAGAGAGAGAAAGGGATGGAGAGTGAGAGAGTGATAGAGAGGGGGGGGGGGGGGGGTAGGAGGAGGAGGAGGTGCAGATAGGAGAAGAGGCTGAGCAGAGAGTGAGGCAGCCATTTTGTAGTGTACCGAAAGTGGGCAGTTGCCATGGTGAGCTGGGCAGGATGAGATTGAGAAGGCTGAAGTGGGATATGGTTGACTAATGGACAGAGAGAGAGAGTGAGTAAGCCCAGTCCTGCTTGCACCAGAGACTGAATACTGCACTTACAAACGCCAACAATATAAAAGGGACGATGGCCAGGGCTGCCCTGGCTTTCTTTAAGTCATGACGTACTGTACAGCCAATCTGTCATAAAGAGTTTGGAAAACACAACCCATACAAGTTTGTGGGCCATTACAAAAATGGCCTAAATGATTCATGAATAGTAAAAGTAGCTCTTCCCTTCAAAAGCCCAGCATAGTATGGGACCAGAGAACTGATGGCAGGGAAGAAAATAAAAGTGGTCTAGTATGAAGTGGAAAGAGAGAGAAACACAGAGAGAGAGAGAGAGAGAGAGAGAGAGAGAAGAAAGAGAAAGAACAAAAATAAAGAGACAAAGACATAAAAAGACATCTTCCAGTCAGCAGTCGTCTTTTGTTTTTGTGATGGAAATAGCCACTAAGTCCTACTCAATGGAATCTGCAACAGCTGCCCATTCAAACACTGAATGGTCCGCTCGTCCTCGTCCTCCACCGCCTCGCCTCGCTCAGTCACACGCAGGACAAACAAAACATCTCGCATCCCCTTAAAGGGGACCCGAGAAATCGCAGCCTGACTTCAATATCCTATTTGTTCCACGTGACGGAGAGTTACACCCATGTGTTTCCAATCCCGATTTCTACTTTCGCCAACACAGGGGGGAAAAAAATAACATCCAAGACCTGCAATTAGATCGAGCTAGAAAGCATTAAGGCTAATTAGCTCATATATCACATTCAATAACAGTGCTCTCGTGAGCACGACAAGCAGACCCGCAAAGTGAAAGGCTTGGTGTGAAGTCTGGAAGTGTTTACGCGTTTCTTCATCTCAAGCGCAACCTCATCTGACATGCGATTTGGCTGGCGCGCCTCAATTCCCATTTTAATGTTTTTCTAGGAACTTAAAAGTCATCAAAGTAAATCAGGCAACCGTGCTTCAATCTGGCATTGAGGTATTTTAACCCTCCACCACGACGGCAACGTTCTCTCTTTCCAACATTTGCCCGCCCCGTTTGGAACGAGAGGAAAGAATCTGATCCTGGATCAGGCTCTATATGAACAGATAACAATCAGACCCTCAAGGGGCTTGGAAGGCATTGTGCGAATGCCAGTGCTGAAAATAACCTGCCCGTATGGTAAACGAACCCGGTGGGAGTCCCTCCTCACACATCAGAGACGCTATAGACGTCTCGGTTCCCAGGCCTACAGTGCTGTCTCTCTGTCAGCCAGACATCCACTCATCATCAACAGACACCAGCTGTCATTCCAGTGGCCATTCCTGGTAAATAAGACATCGGACCAATCTGTCCATCAAACGTGGAGCGTGCGATGATCTCGGTGTGCTTGTCCTTTGTTCATTTCAGTGAATGACGTGAGCGTGCACATACATGAATATTGAAAACCCAAGGGCAGATATGCATCTGCTTAGTATAGATATAGAGAGATAATGTAACATGCAGTCGTGTGTCCAGATGCATGGAGATAAGCGGTGTATCCATATTTGCTTCCATCTTATCTGCAGAAGCAGAGATGCTCTTAACACAAGACCTTCAGTCAGTCAGTCAGTCAGTCAGTAAGTCAGTAAGTAAGTAAGTAAGTATCTATCTATCTATGACACAGGAGTCTCTTAACACAAGACACAGGAGTGCTGTTCTGACATGTCTTGATCATTCGGCTCACACTGCCTAGCAGGAAATCTGCTAATCTTGTTTCATTACAACCAGAATCAACTTGCCAAGGCTCTCTACCATGTTCAAAACCTACCATCTCCTTGACCAGCCACCGTGTTCAAACCATCTCCTTGACTAAACATTAGGGCAGAGTGAGATACTTCACTATCAGATTTCTTTTTCACCCGACATTTCAAGCTGAGTATTTTCCCCGGTAGTTCAATCCTAGGGCATGCCACTGGTGTGTGCCAAGGTCATTTCCACAGAAGTGTTGTCACTGATTGGATCTGGGTGGTGCATGTGTGGTCCACTGGTTTCCAATCAGAAACATCACACAGAGAAAATGTTCCTAATGTTCTCTCTGGTCCGAATCTAGACCTGGGGAACCATCTCCAGAATAATCAAACCAGACCAGAATAATCAAACAGGGTAAAATGACACTGGACTAGAAGGCAATGTCCTAAATGGATGACATCAGTGGTCAGAAAATCTGTTCTTTTCAAATGTAAAGGCCACAGCAATAAGAACACCCACTGTCGTATCACTTTAGCTGAAGCCTCCGACATGTCCGGGCAGATACCATATCCTCTCATTAGCTGTCATAGTAGTTAATGACCAGTGGCATTGCAGTGTCACATCCTCCTTATTTCTCATTGACATGACAGCTTTGCATAAATTCACAGCCATAAAAGCTGATGCCACATCTTGAGAAGCTGCCATAGCAGCAAATAAGACAGCTGCGAAGCCAATTACTGATAATGATGACATGATGATGCCATTATATCCTTAGAAATCATTGGTCAGGAAACCAACAATGAACGCCAATGATTTTACTGTGTCTTCCATTGAATATATTATGGATAACTGCTTCATAGCATTTATTTATTTATGCTTTATTTTACCAGGTGAGTCCCATTGAGATCTTTAATCGCTTTTTGAATGGGAGCCCTGGTATGGGAAAATGTTGTGATTATCAACAAGCTGATAACTGACAATGAACCACAAGCAGGTTCAGCTTGAAGCAATTTCACAAACAGACAGCATGAATTTGCTACATGATGCCAAGGGCATACTGAGTACATAGTGTATTAGAGCATTCTGAGTACATAGCGTATTAGAGCATACTGAGTACATAGTGTATTGGAGCATACTGAGTACATAGTGTATTAGAGCATACTGAGTACATAGTGTATTAGAGCATACTGAGTTCATAGTCTATTAGAGCATACTGAGTTCATAGTCTATTAGAGCATACGGAGTACATAGTGTATTAGAGCATACTGAGTTCATAGTCTATTAGAGCATACGGAGTACATAGTGTATTAGAGCATACTGAGTTCATAGTCTATTAGAGCATACTGCGTTCATAGTCTATTAGAGCATACGGAGTGAGTTTGTACATCTCTGGCCGGATCACCGGACTTCTTTGACTGGACCCTACCTGAGCAATCCAAATTTCCTCTTGGTCTTCTTCTCCGGGTCATCCGATTTGCTTTTGTCTTTTTTCTTGTCCTTCTTTTTCTTCTTCTTCTTCTTCTTCCCCCCATCATCCAGCTCCTGGCTGGGCGTGTCTCCACCAGAGGTCTCATCGGAGTAGTCATCTGAGAGGAAGAGGAAATGGAAGGACAGGAAGTCAGGCGGACTCCATGGCAACATACATTCACTCTAGTCCATGTGTAAAAAACAAAACCAAAAAAACATCAACACAAGAACATGCCGACATACTGGCACAGATATGTAAGTATAGTCACACACACACACACACACACACACACACACACAGTTTATTTATTTAG
>NC_055979.1:22845422-22856797 GCF_018492685.1 Alosa sapidissima | reverse complement strand
CGATTTGAGCAGGAACATGCTGCACAGTGCTGTCATCTTGTGTTTTCTGCTGCAACGCATGAGGAGTATGACAGGTCCAAGATGGCGGCCGCATTTCTTGTTTCCAGCAGCCAATGCGGCGTCTATGTATATTATGTCTATGGTATCTACCGCCTAAGGATGTCTACTGCCAGCTTTGTATGGAGCATTTTAAAAGACTTGGAAATGAAAACGCAAAGTGCATGTTGTGTGACCGGATTGTCAGGTGTTCTGGGGGGTTATTTAATTTATTTGAACTCTATGATGTTTAAAAGATAAATATGCCTGTCCTGCCTTAATAAAGAAACATTTGGTTAACTTCGAGTGATTATTCCCGTTTGCAGCCGTTAACAAATCTCAATAGCCACATCATGGATTTAGTTTATCAGAATGGTTTAGGAATCATTCCATGGTTTACTTTAGGAGATTTCGTCAGTTTTTATAATGGAGTTCTGTAATATATTGGTTTTATAAGGGTTGCCTAGACAATCCACTTGGCATTTCATAGTTAGTGCTGCGGCAGATAGGCCTATCACACACGCAGCAGAAATGATAATTGCAAACTTTGTTGATGGACATAAACGGTGTTCTTTTGGCCTAATAATGATACAAATAATATAAAAATGTCAGTTTGCGATTTGGGAACGCATATTTGAGTGATATCATACATTACTTGGGCTAAAAACAACAACTACAAAAAACAGCTATTTCCCGGGATTCCGGGAAATGCGTCGTCTTTTCCCGGGATTTGATAAATCTCATTTTCGGGAAAAATATTAAACCCTAGTGATGTGTGCGTGTGTGGGACAGCGGTGTGCTTGTGTGGGACAGTGGTGTGCGTGTGTGTGTGTGTGTGTGTGTGTCATTAGCATTGTGGTGATAGCACACTAATGATACACATCGCCTATATTTAAACATGGTTCTACTCTATTTATTTATGCCTAATCTACACATAATGAGCAGCCTCAACATAATGACCCCGCCTACAACCCGACTTCCTTACTACTGACTGAGTAATAATAGCTGTGGCCACCCATCTGCCTTAGTACTGAAGACTAGAGCAAACAGAGCTGCTGAATTCAGGAAAACTAATCTGGCCTGTCAATATTTACATGATTGGCGCTGATGATGACACGCATTTGAAGGGCACCCCAATCTGCACTTCACAGCCGTAAAGGGAAAAAGTCAAGGACACATTTCAACACGAGGGCACGTTTCAACACGTATGTCTAAATGCATGACCTGTGGTGGTGTTGGGCCCTTTTCTAAGCATGTTCATTAGGTGTGCTGTGACCAGGGAGGTCCTTACGGGCCTGTTTT
This sequence comes from Alosa sapidissima, assembly GCF_018492685.1. Taxonomy (NCBI): domain Eukaryota; kingdom Metazoa; phylum Chordata; class Actinopteri; order Clupeiformes; family Clupeidae; genus Alosa; species Alosa sapidissima. The sequence continues at coordinate 22,855,459 of NC_055979.1, read as the reverse complement.
ATTGGGCTGTGTAAATCCCCGCCTCTCTGAGGTGCAGTAAAACACACCGGCACCTGGACGGACAGTGTGAATTATGAACAAAATAAAGGAGTGTAGGGTTTAGTGTTATTCCCAAGGTCTCACTCAAAGATGCCAGGGCCTGCAAAGGGACCTCACTGTGTTCCGGAAGGGACAGATTTACGTCAGAAGTACAGCAGACTAACTTTGTGGAATGTGTATGCGTCACTTCATATACCTCAGCTAACATCAACACTTTAAACCACTATTCCATGGGTTAGCTTGACAAACCAAAAACAAGTATTTTCCTTGAATATTTTTCTATTTTTTTGGAGTTTACGCTAGTGAGGACTCCATGTAAACTTTTCAGTCACTCACAGCCAAACAACAAACAGAAGTTCAGGCTCTGATAGTTTAATTATGTGCATACCCCACATGAAATGACCAAAAGAGGAAATACGTTCTACATGGTTCCATAAACGAGGCATATTGCACAGTGTGTACAAAAAACTGACAAACCCTATTTATGCTTGAAAAGTGGCCGGATCATTTCTTTCAAAAAATCCCCATACCAAGGATTTGCTGTGTCACCACATTAATCCCCTGCTCCTAAACAACTCCAGTTGAGTTCGACATGTTTACTCAGTTTGCCTCACGGTCATTAGTGGTGGCAAAATTAAGCGAATTAAAGAATAATCTCCATTTCAGCCCATCAAAGATTACTGTCAAGGCCCTTGGCTTTTTTGGAGTAAACAACACAGTGTGACCCTGACTTTTTCACTCGCACACGACTCTGAGAAGGCGAGAGATGACCGGCTTTTTTGCCGGACACATCTGTGATCTGCCAATGCCACGCCAAGTTGGAGCCGACAACCGCCGCGTTTTTGGGACTGGAGTGTGTGTGTGTGTGTGACCGGAACGGGGGCCTGGCTAATGGGCTTGGGTCGGTGCGTAATCTCGCACGCGCTCAGATCCGGACATCGGATGGATGGGAAATGGCAAGCGGCAGATTTGTAAACAGAGGATCAGAGAGGGGGCTTTCATGTCCGTAAATCCTCTGGCAAGATGGCACTGACTTAATCGTCAGGGGCCCTGGCGGCCTGCCTGCCTGCCTTCACGCGGGGCTAGAAGAAACAGGCGAGGATGAGGAGAGGAAATGGAGAAGAGGGTGAGGAGAGGAGAGGAGAAAGGGATGAGAGAGGAGGAGAGGAGAGGAGAGGAGAAAAGGATGGGAAGAGTTGACATAGATGCTAACACAAAGGCTTGGCTAGGCCCAGTGCAACGCTCCCCATTTGGAAGATAAATAAAGACCGCTGGGTTAAGTCTCGACTGATAACTCAGTTCCCAGAATAGCCACCATAACCATATGGGCAGTAATGACAGAGCTGTGCCTTAATGCCACTGGTGAAGTTTCAAAATGTCATTACTGAGGGACACACTCCTCCATATCTTAAAACTGATCAGTATATCCATATGTGCTGCACAAACATTACAGTCATCTAAACCCCCTTAATTCAGAGTATCTGCACATATACGGATATATCATGCACAGACTACTACAGTAGAAACAAACAGCAGATAATAAAATAGCTTTAAATGTCGAGCAGCATTAAATGGTATAGATCTCAGATAGTTACCCAGACTGTTCTGTGAGCCTACAGGCTCCAAAGTCCCAGCAGAGGGAACTTTTAAAAAGATGGGGAGGCACAGGAGTTGGTGGGCATTGGGAGAAAAATGGCCACTGGGGTATTTTCCTCCATTATCTGAACGTAATGACTGTATCTCTGTCTTCCGCCCACTCCACTGTGTAATCTTGGAATCTACTGTGGTTCTGGGACGAGTCTGCCTACAGGGACTCACTGGCTGATCACAACATCAATGGCCCGACTCGGACTCAAACAGAAAGAGAGAGAAAGGGATGGAGAGTGAGAGAGTGATAGAGAGGGGGGGGGGGGGGGGGGGTAGGAGGAGGAGGAGGTGCAGATAGGAGAAGAGGCTGAGCAGAGAGTGAGGCAGCCATTTTGTAGTGTACCGAAAGTGGGCAGTTGCCATGGTGAGCTGGGCAGGATGAGATTGAGAAGGCTGAAGTGGGATATGGTTGACTAATGGACAGAAAGAGAGAGAGAGTGAGTAAGCCCAGTCCTGCTTGCACCAGAGACTGAATACTGCACTTACAAACGCCAATATAAAAGGGACGATGGCCAGGGCTGCCCTGGCTTTCTTTAAGTCATGACGTACTGTACAGCCAATCTGTCATAAAGAGTTTGGAAAACACAACCCCATACAAGTTTGTGGGCCATTACAAAAATGGCCTAAATGATTCATGAATAGTAAAAGTAGCTCTTCCCTTCAAAAGCCCAGCATAGTATGGGACCAGAGAACTGATGGCAGGGAAGAAAATAAAAGTGGTCTAGTATGAAGTGGAAAGAGAGAGACACACAGAGAGAGAGAGAGAGAGAGAGAGAAGAAAGAGAAAGAACAAAAATAAAGAGACAAAGACATAAAAAGACATCTTCCAGTCAGCAGTCGTCTTTTGTTTTTGTGATGGAAATAGCCACTAAGTCCTACACAATGGAATCTGCAACAGCTGCCCATTCAAAACACTGAATGGTCCGCTCGTCCTCGTCCTCCACCGCCTCGCCTCGCTCAGTCACACGCAGGACAAACAAAACATCTCGCATCCCCTTAAAGGGGACCCGAGAAATCGCAGCCTGACTTCAATATCCTATTTGTTCCACGTGACGGAGAGTTACACCCATGTGTTTCCAATCCCGATTTCTACTTTCGCCAACGCAGGGGGAAAAAAAATAACATCCAAGACCTGCAATTAGATCGAGCTAGAAAGCATTAAGGCTAATTAGCTCATATATCACATTCAATAACAGTGCTCTCGTGAGCACGACAAGCAGACCCGCAAAGTGAAAGGCTTGGTGTGAAGTCTGGAAGTGTTTACGCGTTTCTTCATCTCAAGCGCAACCTCATCTGACATGCGATTTGGCTGGCGCGCCTCAATTCCCATTTTAATGTTTTTCTAGGAACCTTAAAAGTCATCAAAGTAAATCAGGCAACCGTGCTTCAATCTGGCATTGAGGTATTTTAACCCTCCACCACGACGGCAACGTTCTCTCCCGCCCCGTTTGGAACGAGAGGAAAGAATCTGATCCTGGATCAGGCTCTATATGAACAGATAACAATCAGACCCTCAAGGGGCTTGGAAGGCATTGTGCGAATGCCAGTGCTGAAAATAACCTGCCCGTATGGTAAACGAACCCGGTGGGAGTCCCTCCTCACACATCAGAGACGCTATAGACGTCTCGGTTCCCAGGCCTACAGTGCTGTCTCTCTGTCAGCCAGACATCCACTCATCATCAACAGACACCAGCTGTCATTCCAGTGGCCATTCCTGGTAAATAAGACATCGGACCAATCTGTCCATCAAACGTGGAGCGTGCGATGATCTCGGTGTGCTTGTTCCTTTGTTCATTTCAGTGAATGACGTGAGCGTGCACATACATGAATATTGAAAACCCAAGGGCAGATATGCATCTGCTTAGTATAGATATAGAGAGATAATGTAACATGCAGTCGTGTGTCCAGATGCATGGAGATAAGCGGTGTATCCATATTTGATTCCATCTTATCTGCAGAAGCAGAGATGCTCTTAACACAAGACCTTCAGTCAGTCAGGTCAGTCAGTAAGTCAGTAAGTAAGTAAGTAAGTAAGTATCTATCTATCTATGACACAGGAGTCTCTTAACACAAGACACAGGAGTGCTGTTCTGACATGTCTTGATCATTCGGCTCACACTGCCTAGCAGGAAATCTGCTAATCTTGTTTCATTACAACCAGAATCAACTTGCCAAGGCTCTCTACCATGTTCAAAACCTACCATCTCCTTGACCAGCCACCATGTTCAAACCATCTCCTTGACTAAACATTAGGGCAGAGTGAGATACTTCACTATCAGATTTCTTTTTCACCCGACATTTCAAGCTGAGTATTTACCCCGCTAGTTCAATCCTAGGGCATGCCACTGGTGTGTGCCAAGGTCATTTCCACAGAAGTGTTGTCACTGATTGGATCTGGGTGGTGCATGTGTGGTCCACCGGTTTCCAATCAGAAACATCACACAGAGAAAATGTTCCTAATGTTCTCTCTGGTCCGAATTTAGACCTGGGGAACCATCTCCAGAATAATCAAACCAGACCAGAATAATCAAACAGGGTAAAATGACACTGGACTAGAAGGCAATGTCCTAAATGGATGACATCAGTGGTCAGAAAATCTGTTCTTTTCAAATGTAAAGGCCACAGCAATAAGAACACCCACTGTCGTATCACTTTAGCTGAAGCCTCCGACATGTCCGGGCAGATACCATATCCTCTCATTAGCTGTCATAGTAGTTAATGACCAGTGGCATTGCAGTGTCACATCCTCCTTATTTCTCATTGACATGACAGCTTTGCATAAATTCACAGCCATAAAAGCTGATGCCACATCTTGAGAAGCTGCCATAGCAGCAAATAAGACAGCTGCGAAGCCAATTACTGATAATGATGACATGATGATGCCATTATATCCTTAGAAATCATTGGTCAGGAAACCAACAATGAACACCAATGATTTTACTGTGTCTTCCATTGAATATATTATGATAACTGCTTCATAGCATTTATTTATTTATGCTTTATTTTACCAGGTGAGTCCCATTGAGATCTTTAATCGCTTTTTGAATGGGAGCCCTGGTATGGGAAAATGTTGTGATTATCAACAAGCTGATAACTGACAATGAACCACAAGCAGGTTCAGCTTGAAGCAATTTCACAAACAGACAGCATGAATTTGCTACATGATGCCAAGGGCATACTGAGTACATAGTGTATTAGAGCATTCTGAGTACATAGCGTATTAGAGCATACTGAGTACATAGTGTATTGGAGCATACTGAGTACATAGTGTATTAGAGCATACGGAGTACATAGTGTATTAGAGCATACTGAGTTCATAGTCTATTAGAGCATACTGAGTTCATAGTCTATTAGAGCATACGGAGTACATAGTGTATTAGAGCATACTGAGTTCATAGTCTATTAGAGCATACTGAGTTCATAGTCTATTAGAGCATACGGAGTACATAGTGTATTAGAGCATACTGAGTTCATAGTCTATTAGAGCATACTGAGTTCATAGTCTATTAGAGCATACGGAGTACATAGTCTATTAGAGCATACTGAGTTCATAGTCTATTAGAGCATACTGCGTTCATAGTCTATTAGAGCATACGGAGTGAGTTTGTACATCTCTGGCCGGATCACCGGACTTCTTTGACTGGACCCTACCTGAGCAATCCAAATTTCCTCTTGGTCTTCTTCTCCGGGTCATCCGATTTGCTTTTGTCTTTTTTCTTGTCCTTCTTTTTCTTCTTCTTCTTCTTCTTCCCCCCATCATCCAGCTCCTGGCTGGGCGTGTCTCCACCAGAGGTCTCATCGGAGTAGTCATCTGAGAGGAAGAGGAAATGGAAGGACAGGAAGTCAGGCGGACTCCATGGCAACATACATTCACTCTAGTCCATGTGTAAAAAACAAAACCAAAAAAAAAATCAACACAAGAACATGCCGACATACTGGCACAGATATGTAAGTATAGTCACACACACACACACACACACACACACACAGTTTATTTATTTAGTTTTTGTCTTCAGTTGTTTCTGTGGAGGAAATCAACCATACTCCTCAAATGGGGGGGGGGGGGGGGGGGGTCACATTACGCCTACCGTGCTCCAACAACTCTGTGTGTAAAAGAAGAGGATTGAACACTGGCCATGAAACACACACCACACACACGCACTCCTATTAAAATGCAGATGGGTTTGGCCGCCATGTTAAGATGGCCCAGGATTTATTCATTAAGAGTCTGGAGCGAACCTCAAAAGCCCTTGTCTACTCCCTACTCTATCTCCCACTCTCCCTTTTTCTTTCTCTCCATCTCTTTTCCGCTCTCACATTCACACACTCTCACACACACACACACACACACACACACACACACACACACACACACACACACACACAGAGACAGCTTTGGCTGCTGAGAGGATTCAGTGTCCAGTGAGAAAAGAGAGCGGAGAAGGGGCTTAAATCCTCTCGCTTGAAGAGCGCTGAGTCATAGCGATCCCCCCACCCCCCCCCCACCCCCCAGTTCAAAGAGGAGCCTTGGCGCTTTCCCCCCTTGACTGGTTCAGACGCGAGCCGCTCCCACTAATGGCTCACATTTCCAACTTCATTTAACATCCTTCACCTCGGCGTAAACTCTGGAACTTCATCTGAAGAGGCTGGGTAATGGCGGCGCCAGGATTAAAAGCCACAGCTGCGAGGGACTTGCGAAAGTCCACACTTAACATGAAGGATGGACATTCCTACGTGCAGGTACTATTTCATTACCTCTTCTTTTGATGTTGAATGTCATTTTCCATGCTAAGGCAGGGGGGATATGTCTTTAAGCTTAACAGCTTTCTGTAATGGTGGTGCAAGTTTCAGAGACATTGTGCCATTGTAGAAATTGTTCTCCCTAAAAGTGCTTGGCAGGCATGATATTGATGAGACACTGATGTTGGCATAATGGTCTTACAGTCGCCTAACTTGATGAGTAGAGCCACTTCAATCAGTCGGCAAAATGGAATAAATGTGATGTATGGTGAGAAGGTGGCGGATATAATGTCTTATATCATCCCACAGGTAACTCTGTTGGAGCTGTAACGGCAGTCTTACATCGGATGAGTTTGGGGTGTTCCTTGAGTCCAGTACAATGGTTCTACTCATGCAATAAGCCCCGAGAGGCCATAGGTTTCAGTGATTTTAGGACAGCTAAGGCACAATGTAAGGGAGTTAAATACTTTTCTAAAGAGGTTAATACATATACCTTTATGTAGTATGAGAAATATAATGGTTTAGTCATGAATGCTCAGAGAAAAAATTATGTCTCCTAGCAGAATGGCTTGCATAGCGATGCAGAGACTCTGCAGCTCAACTCAACAATGTGAAAGGTTGCAGAGATTTTCAAAATGGCTTTGAACGTGATTCAGCCAATCATAAACAAAGACCTTAACTATCCATTTTAGGATACAAATGTTAAAGTGACATCGGACCTGCACGCCCTTATTAGATGTGACATATATAAACATATGCATCCATTGGATTATTCTTAACAGCCATACCATCCTCAGGTTCCGAGGGCCCGTCGTAGGACTTGTCGATGGCGTTGCGGAAGCTCTGGTTGCAGCCGCGGCCGCGCACCATGTGGGTGGAGGGGCGATGGAAGGGCACCTCCATCTTCCCGGCCTCAGCCATGGCGGTCTGCAGGCTCTCCAGAGAGCTGGACTTTTGGAGGCCGAGGCCAGGGCCGAGCTCCAGACCGGCACCTGCAGCAGCACCTGGGACAGGAATGAGGGAGAGATTTAGATTTTAAAATGATACCTTATTACGATGTACAACAGTACGTATAAGTATAAGTATATATACTCTTTTGATCCCGTGAGGGAAATTTGGTCTCTGCATTTGTCCCAATCTGTGAATTAGTGAAACACACTCATCACACAGTGAACACGCAGTGAGGTGAAGCACACACTAATCCCGGCACAGTGAGCTGCCTGCTACAACAGCGGCGCTCGGGGAGCAGTTAGGGGTTAGGTGCCTTGCTCAAGGGCACTTCAGCCGCTTCCTACTGGTCGGGTTTCGAAACGGCAACCCTCCGGTTACAAGTCCGAAGCGCTAACCAGTAGGCCACGGCTGCCCACCTGCAGCAGCACCTGGGACAGGAACGAGGGAGAGATTTAGCTGGCGCTTCGGGGTCGGTTCGTCCTGTCGGGACTTATTTTCGCAATAATGACCGGGGTTCTATACATTATCCCGTACAGTACACCAGTACAATCAATCAACATTAGCAAGATGTTATAAGAAGGCAGAAGTGCAAACCCCAAAAATTAGATGGGGGGGGGGGTAAGATGACACATAGGTGTCAATAACACCTCCAAACCCCTGGATGTGTGTATGCAGATTAGGTGATGGATAGGACACAAATAAGAACACAACAACACACATGCAAAGTGACCACATTTTCTGAGAGGTTGGAAAGAGAGTGTGTGTGTGTGTGTGTGTGTGTGTGTGTGTGTGTGTGTGTGTGTGTGTGTGTGTGTGTGTGTGTGTCTTGTGGGTACAGAGGGATAAACCAGGACATGGGAGGAATATCTATGAACGCAAGAGAGAGGAGATAGACATCTCATGTCTGTGGACCTGCAGGACTCCACAGGTGGACGACAGACACACACACGTTAAAAAAAAAAAAAGTAGGTCAAGAGGAAGAAATCTACTGAGAAGTAGGAGATGTGGAACACAGAGAAAGAAATCTACTGACACTAGACGTGGGAGATGTGGAACACAGAGAAAGAAATCTACTGACACTAGACGTGGGAGATGTGGAACACTGGGGTAGAAAAATCCCAAAGCAAAACCAGAAAGGAGGGGAAGAACAAGACACACAAACATGGCTTAGGAGAGGGAGGAAGAAGTGCGATGAGATAACTCAAAGGAGGAGTGGAAGTCCACACACACACACACACACACACACACACACACACACACACACCTTGCACTGCTAGAATCTTGACATATGAATCACACCCAACTTGACTTCCCATAACCCTCGTACTAAACTGAGCTGCTGCCACAGAGACTCCGAGTTGAAATGGGTCAGATAAGAATTAAAGGCATTTCCAAGGAGCTCAGAGAGTGCTTTCAATGGCACTGACAGAGACGACAAAAATGTGCACATCTGAAAGCTCCCTTAATGCGGAATCCAACTGCGGAATATCCCGGACTGCACGAGTGGAAAATTCGGCAAATAGGCATTAGACACAAGCCCAGGGAGGTCCTTAATGGTGTTTGTGAAGCGGAGCAGCGGGAAGAGGTGTGTGTGTGTGTGTGTATATGTATATATATGTGTGTGGTGGGGGGGTTAGGATGAAATGCGCAGTTTGAGAGGCAGGATTTGTGTCACAAACCTAATTACTGCTGTCTCGCTGCAGCGTGATGGAATTAAACAGCCGAGTGAGGGCAGGGCACCACATGCGGCACGGTGTGTGTGTGTGTGTGTGTGTGTGTGTGTGTGTGTGTGTGTGTGCGCGCACGTGTGTCTACACTCACGCAGTTAACCTATGCCGGAGTGTTTCTGAGAAGTTGCCGAGTTATGATGACTTCTGCCATTGTAGGGTAAAAGGGTAGAAGAAGAGAGAGATTGGGAGAAAGAGAGAGAGAGAGAGAGAGAGAGAGAGAGAGAGAGGGGGGAAGAAAGAGAGAGAGGATCAAGAACAGGCCAAGTGCGTAGCACATGGTAATATGTTAAGGATGATTACATCCCAATGCAAAGGAGTAAGAGGTTTTGCAGTAATTGGTCAGGCTTAAAATGATTCAGCAGTGTATTTATTCAGAGATACAGTGCGTCAATGTGGGAGCAAAACAGGGAGATTTAAGGAGAGAGGCAGAGAGAGGGGAGAGAGAAGAGAAACAGAGTGATGAGAAAAAGAGAGAAATAAAAAACACAGCTCAGGGATGAACCCGATTCTCCAACTGTCAGTCTCAGGTTGGGGAGTAACCATGGCGACAAACAGTAACACTTTTTTTCCCCTCTACACTAACAGGGGGCATGTGATTCAAGGGGTCAGTTGTCAAGACGACACCTCTGCCTCGAGACAGGCTGCTTCCCTGGTGTTCTTGTGAGCAGAGACATACTTTTTACTTCCTCTCCCTCCGCACGCACGCGCACACACACACACACACACACACACACACAGAGGGATTATCCCCATATCCACCAAACTCTTAATTCAATTCCACTGTCTGCCTGTAAAGCAGGACCTCACAGCTCTGACCTCTCCTACATAAACCAGTTACAGGGCTCTCTCCATCTGGGCCTACCCACACACATGCATATATCAGCCACATTTCACATGCGCCGCAAACAGCACACTCACTCACATGTGACG
>NC_055979.1:22812922-22840422 GCF_018492685.1 Alosa sapidissima | reverse complement strand
GGGGGAAAGTTTTGACTTGAACAACAGATTAGACGTCTGAGGGACCAGAGGGAGTGAACACTAGCGGTTGGCATGATCCGCTGCTGATGAGTTAACATGAAGGAGGCTATGGAGCTGGTGAGTGTGTGTGTGTGCGTGTGTGTGTGTTTGATGCACGGTGACTACATCCTCAGCCTCATCAGAGGTCTGTGTGAATCAGAGGTAGGATAGAGGAACAGTAGGAATAACTGATAACAAACTGTAAAGGGATTGTGTATTCCTGCATAAAGGATTCAGACCTTCACATACATATACTTCTACAAAAAAAACCTGCGTGCATGTGGGTGGGAGTAAGCAAAGGTAGTAAAACAAAAGCTACATGCATCTGTTCATCAAAAAGAGGAAAATAGAATGAGGCATATAGCGAGAAGGAGGTGTGGAGGGGAAAGGGGGAGTGAAGAGTTAAACGTGGGAAGAGAAGGAAACGGTCTGTCCTCACCTGCAGCCGGTCCGGCCAGAGATCCAACGTTGCTCTCATCGGGCACTATAGCACAGAGGGGACATCCATCAATCACGTAGTGAATCATGTAATCAATCACTCAATAAGCTAATCAGTCAGCCTGCCAGTCCCACTGAGTGCAATTCTTTACTGCAACAGAACACAGCGGGAGTTCTTTTTTATTATGATGTCGTTTTTATTTTTTCAAAGAGTCGGGGTATCATAGCTTTGGCAGCAAAACAAGAAGAATCAAGATATTTCCGCTGGTATATAAAAGACATTCGCTACATTCTACTCAACACGTGTAATCAGTATGTGTGTTAGCCTTTGTGTGTCAGATTACTATGACTTTGAGTTATGAGATTTATGCCATATAGCGAGAGAGAGAGAGAGAGAGAGACAGAGACAGAGACAGAGACAGAGAGGTAGAAAGAAAGAAGGTTGGTCCCTAGAACTACTTTCTTTCCTAATATGGAGCATGTTTTCTCTCGCTCCCACAAAGTAGCCGCACTTGGTTTTAATTAGGAGGGTCTTTACTAGGCCAGTCAGGCTTCTGTGCGGTTAGAACATCTGCAGTAAGCCTTCACTCACTCACTCACACACAGAGTCCAATTTCATACGGTTTCAGCTGCAGTGTCATAATGTGCCACATAGAAGCTCTGCACGCTCTCTCTCACACATACACACTCTCTCTCACACACACACACAACCTACAGTATGAGTAAAAACACTGACCACTGCCCTCATACCAACTCAAGGCCCACACACCATCCAAGGCCCACACAAGTCAAGGTTAAAGCTACATTCAAATAAAGCAAACAGGAATAATCCTGTTTTAAAATGTGGTTACTTAGGCATGAACGAACACACACACACACAAACACACCCTTCTCCACCCAAAAAAGCCAGTTCATATATATATATATATATATATATATAAACCGTTCAGAGAGCCTCCAAAGCTAGTGTGGCATGCATATGAGGAGGTGTGCTAGTGTGTGTGTGTGCATGTGTATGTGTGTGTGTTTGTGTATGTTTGTGTGTGATCATGTTAGATTTTTGGGGAAGTTACAGCAGTGCTTAAAGGAAGAATACCCAGACTATTGGATTCAGGATGAGGATAAATCTATTCTTTATGTGTGTGTATTTGTGTGTGTGTGTGTGTGCGTGCGTGTGCGTGTGTGTGCGTGTGTGTGCGTGTATGTGTATTTGTGTGTGTGTATGTGTGTGTATGTGTATTTGTGTGTGTGTATGTGTGTGTGTGTGTGTGTATGTGTATGTGTGTGTATTTGTGTGTGTGTGTATGTGTGTGTATTTGTGTGTGTGTGTGTGTGTGTGTCAGTAATCCACACAAACAGGATTGAGTAGAGGAAGAAGCAGCCGCCACAGGCTCTGCACTGTGGGATGCAATAATAGGTTTTCATTACAGAGCAATTTCTCTTAAATAATCCCTTTCATTTTTCATGAGCCCCCATTCCCCCAGCAGAGTGGAGCATGATGAGGAGAGCCACAGAGAAAGAGAGAGAGAGAGAGAGAGAGAGAGAGAGAGAGAGACAGAGAGAGAGAGAGAGAGAGAGCGACAGAGAGAGAGAGAGACGGACAAGAAGAAAAACAGACAAAAGAAAAGAAGCGGAGAGACGGAGCGATGGGGAAACAGAAAGAAGGAGAGAGAGAGAGAGAGAGAGAGAGAGAAAGAAGGGAGAGAGAGAGGGAGAAGAAGAAGACGGGTTGAGGGATTTGTAAGGAGGGTGACAAGAGTTTTGCAGATCCTGCCATCCTCTGAGACTCCTGCGGTTCTGAGTAAACTCGGGGCATGATGAGCGCGAACATCCCCACAGCGGTGGGATTCTGTGCCAAGTCACGACTGAGCACGGATTAACACCATTCCTTTTCACTGCCCACACTGCCCCTTCACTCCTGTCTCAGCGCTAGGCAAGAGAACACCTTTAACCCTTAAAGGAGTACCGTCACACCGGTGTGACGGGAATGTTGAGAAATGAACATTCTAAAGAATATCTGGGTTCATTGAATTCAACATAGAATTTTAGAACCTTCAATTGTTGCGGAACTTAGAATGTTCAAAAACCTACACCTTTAAGGGTTAAGCTGCATAGCTACAGCATACATGGACAAGACTGGGAGGTGGGTGAGGGAGCGACGCTCGGAGGCTGATCGGGTACACAACAGTGGGCACACCACTAGCATGCGCCCTCATATGGCAGCTGGCATGCCATGCCACGTCACCTCAGGGCACCCTCACATGTGCCAAACCGCGGGCCGCTGGCACGGCGCATTCCACCGAAACCCAGCCCTCTGTGATGGCACGAGTGTGGGCTCGGCCGAGCTGGGAGCTAGCGAGTTAGCATGCCGCGCTAGGCTCCCCTGTGGCAGAGCATGCACAGCTGCTAATCATTTGCCAGCTCTTGCTTACTGAAAGTGAAGTCATTAACTGGGGACGGCGGCCAAGGGGCCTTGTAGCCCGCAGTGCTGGTGCCTGGTGTGACCCCCCCTAACCCCCCATGTCTGACTGCTGTGTGTGTGTATATGTGTGTGTGTGTGTGTGTGTGTGTGTGTGTGTGTGTTAGTAATGGGGGAGGGGGAGGATTGGGCAAATGTTTGTGTGAGGAAAAGAGTGTGCGTCTCAGGCAGGGAGAGAGAGAGACAGAGAGAGAGAGAGAACAGCCTGACAATAAGTAAATGACATGGAGAAAGAGATAGAGAGAGAGAAGGGAGGGAGAGAGAACAATCTGTGAACAAGTAAATAACATAGATAGAGAGAATGAGAGAGAGAGAGAGTGAGTGAGAGAGTGAAAGAAAGAAAAAGAGAGAGAGAGAGTGAAGGAGAGAAAGAGAGAGAGCCTCTATTCTTGCTGGCTGCATGTTTCACAGGGACAAAGGGGCTCGTTAGCTCACACACGGTAGCATCTGCAGCAGCCCTGACTCTGGCTGAGCGGGCCCTGGTGAGCCATGGGGAGACACCGTAATGATCACGTCTGCCCGCGTCTCCTGCTCTTGGTTCATCTTTAGAGAAGACATCCATCTCACACAGCCTCTGTGAAGCCTCTGACTCCCATGAACACGTCAAGGGAATGTTTCTGTCGAAATATCCACGTTTTCTTAAATCTGTTCGGCTCTCTGGAAGAAGCCATGGGGCTTTTTGAAAAACCAAACCCAATTTGTCCCCCTCCCTAAATTCCAGTGGAGATCAGTTTTTTTGAAGAACAGTGTCAAAGCAACGCCAGAAAGACACTATTATCTGCGGTGGCTTCTCCAATAAGAGGTGATATCTCTATAAGAGGATTTATGAAGCACTTTGAAAAGGGAAGGAAAGAATCCCGCTGACATATAGCATTACGGTGCCCACACCTTTAAAGCTTTGCCAATCTCCCCCAACACCCCGGCTCATTTTCCACAAGGTCAGGAGTGTAGTGAGCTGTCTAACCTGGTCGTAAGTAGCAAGCTGCCCACCACTACCTATTCCATTACCTTAACCAGCAGAGCATTTCATTCCACCCGTGCACCGTGGTGGATAACATCTCCGGGAGAAGTGGGACAATGGTCAGATGGAGATGGAGATGGGAGGAGGAGATAAGGGAGCTAGGAGGGGCCTTAATAAAGATGCAATCTCTCTTCGCCCCGGAGGACGGTAATGACAGGACAGACCCCGAGATGAGCCGGGTGGGCGACGGGCAGAGAGTATTATGGGCTGGCGGAGGAGAGGGCAGGTTGGGGAGGGGGTGGGAGTGTAGAGGAATGAGACTCAAGAGGTCATGAAGTGGAGCGTGACCAAGACGACGGGGAGAGGACACGCCTCAGCTCCAACCCGTTTCCTAAATACGCTGGTCTGGTCTGGCTGGAGAGGGGTGGAGGTGGGTGGAGAGGGGTGGAGGTGGGTGGAGGTGGGGTGATTGTGGAGGAGACAAGAAGAAGTGTGAAATCAGAGAAGAAAATAGAAAAGTTACAGAGGGGATCGAATTGGGAACATAAGGACAAAAAAAAACAACAGATGAGGCCAATAAACAGCAGCAAGCAGAGGAGAGGAGAGAGGGAAGAGGAGAGGAGAAAGGGAAGAGGGGATGAGGAAGAGATGAATTGAGGAGGACACAGAGAGGGGAAAACAAAGAAGCAATGAGAGAGCAATAACAGAGGAGAGAAACGGATGGAAGGAGGGAATATCAAGAGACAGTGGGAAAAGAAAAAACAGAGAAATAAGGCAAGTGAGGACACACAGACTCACACGCACACAGACTCACACACACAGAGACTCACACACACACACAGAGACACACACACACACACACAGACACACACACAGAGACTCACACACACAGAGACTCACACACACAGAGACACACACACACACACACACACACACACACAGAGAGAGACTCACACAGACACACACACAGAGAGACTCACACAGACACACACACACACACAGAGAGATGAAGAGGAGGCTGGGGAGAGGTGCAGGTGGCTGGAGAGCGGTGGAGGAAATAAAAACAGGACGCGGTGGCTTCTTCCTCCGTAATGAAAACCAATCAGTTCCCGGTGGCCGGCCGGCTGCATCGGCGGAGCGCGAGCGAGAGTGAGAGGAGAGCCAATCCGCGCCCCCCTAACGAGCTGTAATTGGAAATGGACAGCGCCGCTCTGCTCCGCCGGAATGGAACATCCCTCTCTTCTGGGGGTGGACGGGGGGAGGAAAGAGAGGGATGGCAGAGAGGAGGAAGGAGGGAGGGAGGGAGGGAGGGATGAGCTAACGGGGTCAGCCGCGGCTAACGTGGGGAAATGTGCCACACCGGGCAGGCTTATTACCGGCCAAGGTGGACGGTTTCCGTGGCGATCAGGGGGAGTGGTGGGAGTCGCGCCCGAGCGTTTGGTTCTGGCTCGACAGCTCGGCTGCTATCACCGCCCACCAGAGACAACACACACACACACACACACTTTCTTTCTCTCTCTCTCACTCTCTCTCTCTCTATTTCTCAAACACACACTCACTCTCTCTCATTCACACACACACTTGTGCCCTTATAATTTTTTTCACACAAGCACATGACATGCATACAGATGACGTCTTTACAAACACACACGCACCTACTAGGACACACACATTCATAAACACAAATGAATATTTGGCTCTCTCACACCTTAACACACATTCAGATAACTTCATGAAATAATCGGTCATCTCTCTCTCTCCTGCTTCCTCATATGTACTGATTATCACGCGTCTCTGCCACCACCAGTGTATCTCTCGCTCTCTCTCTCTCTCTCTCTCTGCTTGCCAGGCTCAGAACAATGGCTCACAGTAGAGCATAAGATCGGTGTGTACATTGTGTGGATGTCTGATTCAAACTGCTTTGGCAGTTGTTTGTGTTTTTAGGTATGTGACGTCTTGGCTGTGTTATGGGTGGAGGTCCGTTGATGTTTCTGTCAGTCTCTCTGTTTGTATTTGTGTGTGTGTGTGTGTATGGTGTGTGTGTGTGTGTGTGTGTGTGTGTGTGTGTGTGTGTGTGTGTGTGTGTGTGTGTGTGTGTGTGTGTGTGTGTGTGTGCGTGCGTGTATGTTTACCCAGGTCCATGCTCTTGGAGTTCCTGTTGTAGTTGGGTAGGCTTTGTGGTTGTTGCTCTGGCAACCGGTAAGATGCGTAGGGTGAGTGGTCTCTGGTCCCCCTGAAGTAAACAACACCACTTAAGACACTTGTGCACATTCACCAACACCACTTAAGACACTTGTGCACATTCATCAACACCACTTAAGACACGTGCACATTCACCAACACCACTTAAGACACTTCTATATATTCACAAACACCTCTTAAGACACTTCTGCACATTCACTCACCTTCAATAGCGGCCACATTTACACCAAAACTACTAGGCCGAAATCTCAACAGCCAATCACCCCTCGTTTTGTGCTTCTGAATAACCAGCAATTCAACTTGGTCCGAGCCACAATGTTTCTCGTTTACTTTTTGTGGAGTGTGTGTGTGTGTGTGTGTGTGTGTGTGTGTGTGTGTGTGTACCTCTCTGCTCCGTATGTGGGCTGAGGCATGTTGGATTCCACCGTCAGGTGTAAAGGAGGAGGGGGGAAGCCTTCATCATCATAGTCTTCCTCTGGAGGCTCATAACTGCCATTGGAGGATCGAAGAGACCCTGTGTGAGAGAGAGAGAGAGTAAAGAGATATAGAGAGAGAGATAGAGAGAAAGAGAGAGAGAGAGAGAGAGAGAGAGCGAGAGAAGTAAAATGATTGAGAGACAAACCTAGAGAAGATAAACAGACAGAACGTTTGAGAGACCTGGAGAGTAGGTAATGGGTAAGATGGAGAGAGAGGAGGAGATAGATAGAGGGAGAGAAACAAAGAGATGGCAAGAGAGAGAGATGGCGTGATAGAGAGAGCAGGTAACGGAGAGGTGCTGAGCTGATGCCTGTCACAGCGAGATAAAGTTGGACTCTTATCAGTCTTACATGTTGAGTGCAGCCATCTCAATGATCAATACTGGAATCTAGAGAGCGCAAATCTCCCTTCACCCAACCTGCGGACTTCCCCAAGGGCTTCTCCAGGACTTCCCATTCCCGACATCAGGGATCGGAATCATACTGCCATGATTGGGAATCAAACAGCATTCCTTCCCATACATCAAAATCAAACGGCATTCCAGAGGAATTCTAAAAGCCTCCTCTGTGCTGCGTTTTTAAATATTTCATGTCATTCATTAATATTAATGTTGTCATGAGAAGAAAAACAGATTGCTTTTCACAGGCTTGCTTGTGAGTTGAGTGGATATCAAAACGCATTTGTTTGGAGGGTGTTCGGCCATGATGGAATAGCTGGAATAACGCTGGTTCCCATTATGGCGAGGGGACAGAAACCACACATGACAACTTCCAAGCAATTGACCATGAAACACACACACACACACACACAGTCTTCTGTTCCCTCTTTTCATAGAGTCCAGTATGAACCTGGATGTGTCTCCTGGTTTATCACGACAACATGAGCAATCAATATTTCTCCCCTGCCGAAGGCCACACATCACTCTCCCACTCTCTCTTACATACACACACACACACACACACACACACGCACACACACACACAGAGGCAGCCAGGCAAGCAGACGTAACGGCTGGCTGAGCATGGTTAAGTGTTCATGGTCAAGTGTCTCTACTTCTCCCTGATAATTAACGACCTCCTGAACACAAACGCCTCTCCTAAGAGACTCCCAGCTGTGTGTGTGTGTGTGTGTGTGTGTGTGAGGCAACTCCAACGACCAGACTACACAGATATATGAGCATAGCACTGAACAGGTGTGTGTGTGCGTGTTCAACCAGTGGTCCCCCATGCACACACAAACACAGAATTCCCCACAGTGGTGTATGAACAGAAACATTTTTATCCATATGAACTTAAGGAGATTGAGAAATAATCTTTGAAAGATCACTGCATCTATTTACATGTGTGTGTGAGTGTGTGTGTGTGTGTGTGTGCGCGTGTGTGTGTAAAGCACATTTCCCATTTATCTTTACATGCATTCTAGGCTGGGTGATCTGATCTGTGAGCCTGATCTGACGGCGGTTTCTTTTTCATCCTGCAGCTCAGGCTGGAAACCTGTACATCTCTTTGTCCTGCTTCCTTTATACTTTTGCCGGGGCCAATCACAAACTGGCTTATCCACCTGGCACGCTATTGGCAGGTTAAAAACGATAACAATAGCGGGAGAGCTTGGAGTTTTCACGTCGCTCTGCAAACGTCACCCGGTTCGTTGGTCAGATTGGTGAATGACTATCCAATTGCGTACAGAGTCATTTGAACTATGCCCGTTGATCACGCCTCTTTTGCAGTAGAAAATACATAGCGGACTTCCCAGACTAATGTTCAATCTTAAAAGATTGAGCTTGGTCTGGTGAAAGCCAGACTACATGCATTCAGCATACTGACTAAAAGATGTCAAAGCCACAGCCCCTTCAGCCTGCCTGCCTCAGTCTGCCAAAGGTCCTAGTGCACTACATGGCATTTGGGGTGGCATTTGCCCACCCTGCCACCCCAGGGGTCAGGATGTCTCTCTCTCGCTCTCTCTCTCACACACACACACACACGCCACTCTGGCACTCCCAAAAAGTCTTGCGGAGCCTCCAAAGCCGGTAGTCAGGAGTGGCATTAAACGTTTATGAGGAGTGCTTGATGCAGCCATCTGCAAACCTGCGCCGGCGGGTTAAAGCTCTGCTTACGTAAGCAAGGGGGCGAACGTAAACGGGCTCGTCGAGGAAGCGAGATGTACAAATATGACAAACGCTCTGAGAAACGTTTTGTGCGGGGGCTTTTTTTCGGAGTGAGAAAAAAAAATAGCACCAGTGTGCACTCCTCTTGCAGGATCGAGACTTATTTATTTCCTCGTCGAGGGCATTAAGGACTGATATGAACCCCCGAAAAAAACTCACCCACACACAGGCACACACACACACACCTTACTTATGTGGAAAAAAGGAGTCAGTTCCACCTAGTCAGCAGCGCTGTAACATCTCTTTGAGGCTTTTCCTGGGGCTAGTTTAAAATAGGATCGGGATGGGGCTGGTGGAGGGGGAAGCTCAGGCGCTGAGGGGCGCGGGTGGAGCTGTGGTTGGAGGAAGGGCGTGCTACACCGCCTCTGCACCACACATACACTAACTGCACATTAGAGGCCGCACGAGCGGCACACAGTGCAGTAACATCGCTAATGAAAAGGGGGTGCTTGTCGGTAAACAATGCTTTAGGAGAACACAGGCAGAGGAAAATAATCATAAAAAAAGCTTTTGTTCCCCAGACCATACTGTGAGTCTCCAGAGAGAGAAAGAGATACAGATAGAGAGGGAGAGAGAGAGAGAGAGAGAGAGAGAGAATAAAAAACATGAGAGGAAGGGAGACAGTGACAGAGAAAAAAGGCAAGAGAAGTGAATTTGAAAAGAGTTTGTTATCCTTCTGCGAGTGTGTTCGCACAATAGCGCATATGCAAATATGGCCCACTTAGAATCCATTTCATCAGCATAATGATTTCAAGGTCAGACCTCGAAACATGAAAGCTGGAAGAGAGTGCACAAAAAAGGGGGAAAAAAAAGGAAAAAATTCTCCATCTATTTCAGTTGGCAGGGTTGGCTGCAACAAGCGCATTAGCACACAGTGAGATAGGACAGAATTGAATCAGTGGTGCCAGGGCTGGGAATTGCTGGTGGTTTGGGGAATTCGAAATGGACCATACATGCAGAGATGAATCATTTTAAATAATGATAATAAAACATTGTGTTGAAGATGGTATTCAGTTTGATGCGCGTGGATCCTCCAGCACAGATGCACTTGCAATCAGGCCGTGAGGAAAAAGGAATCATTCAGCGGAGACATCTGGGACAACAAATAGTAAAAGCTGGGTGTCCAACAATACCTGTCCCACGGAGAAACCCTGGACATGAAAAGCACTGAATAATAAATGCCAAATGGAGAGTCTTTGTGTGCTTCAGAAGTGCTCTGTGTGGCATGGAGGGAGCTAATGAAGCACTGGCGCATGGAGCAATGATAAACATGAGACGCTTGGATTTCTTTTTATACATCATGACTATCAAGAATAACTTTTATCATTTGAAGTGAAGTGTGTGTGTGTGTGTGTGTGTGTGTGTGTGTGTGTGTGTGTGTGTGTGTCTTCTCACCTGGCGCACTGTCGTAAATGCTGTTGACCACCATTGGCGGCAGGCTGAGCTGAGAACTCTCCGGAAGCAGATTCTGATTAGATACCACCTCCACAGGCTCCTGACAGAAACACAACAGGGAGGGGGAGGGGGGGGCAGGGCAGAGAGATGGACAGGAGTGAGACATCACGTCCATTACAACACCCATCACATGGCGCCAAGGCCTTCAGTTAAACTTGAGCTCCTTTATACACCATAACACAAGTCTTATGAGCCAGCAGGCTCTGCAGTCTGGGCAGTCAGCGAGACTGGTGCTGGGTCATGACACACAGAACTAAACAGCCTGCAATAGGGACAGGAGACGGGGGGGTGATTGTGTTTGGGTACAGCAGTGGGCTGACATTTTCCACTGGAGGGTGGGCCCTATCACTGTTGCTCATGAAAGCACAGCAAAAGGCCATTTCCAGAGGGCTTCTGACACGGAGAAATCACTGAGGCGGCTGGCTCCTCTGCAAACTACTTGTGTTCACATGATGAAAATAAACAGAGCACATTTAGAACCAGACATATAATTAATAACTCAGCGCTGCAAAGATAACCCAGTCAAATTGAACAAATCCTATGAAATGTCTGGACAAAAGTATAAAACTACAAATGTAATAAATCGCAGGCCCTGCAGCATCATACAGTACATGGCTGATTCAATATATAAAAGGCTCTGTGGGAAGACCAGGATCAAAGCACAACTCCAACTCCATGTGACTCCTTCAAGTCCATATGCACACAAAGCCTTGTGCAAAGTCTTTTGTGTGAGGAAATGCTTTACAATGCACCAAAAGTATCCCTGCTAATGTTACAGGGTCTTGTGTTGGCAGTGCAGCTCGGTCACCATTGTTAAAATTAAACTTGACTTGTATTTCAGCAGATGCTTTTAGCCAAAGCAACACAGACTCGCAACAGCAGGATGGGGAATTGAACCTGGGCCAGCTGATTGTCAGGCAGTGATATTACCGCTGCTCTACCATGTACTCTACACTCAACGAAGGCCACCAGACACAGAGGTCAGCAGACGCATGGTGTTGTGGGCCCCTCGCTAGTCCGATTACATTAAGACTGACTTGTTCTGGTGACGTAGTCTAGCTCCCAGGGGTCTGAGCCTGGTTGCAAGCCCTCCCAAATGCAACGGTAGAGGACTGTCATGTAGCTTTGATCCCACTGTGTGTCTTTTCATAACGCCACATGTGGCATGTCTCAGAGCATACAGTACATCTGAATAGAACACCCAAATCACAGTCAATCAACTGAAAAGACTAACCCCACTAACGGAACTCAGCTCTTACAAACTCTGCTCTGCTGGAACCACACACACCTGATCCAGCATCTGTGTGTGCATTGTATGTGCGGTGTGCATGTGCATTGTGAGTGAGAGCATAATGTATGTGTGCATAATATACGGGTGGTGTGAGCATGTATACTGTACATGCTCACACCATGTATACTGTATGTACCCTCTTTCTTTGTAATATATATCTGTGCTCTCTTTCTCTCTCTCTTTCTCTTACACTCACTCACTCTCTCATACTCATTCTTTCTCTCTGCATGCGTGCACGCGTGTCATCTGCCCCGTACATGCAATGTATATGTACCCTCTTTCTTTGTAATGTATATATGTGCGCTCTCTCTCTTTTTTCTGTCTCTCTCTCTCTCTCTCTCTCTCTCTCACACACACTCATTCTTTCTCTCTGCATGCATGCACGCGTGTCATCAGTCCCGTGCGTTAATGCCGCCCCCCCCCCCCCCCTGCTGTGCGGAGACGCGGCCTCGTCCTGGCGTTGGGGCGAGCAGCGCGGAGCGGCTCCTCCAGGCAGCCAAATGAGGACATCACAGGCCTGTCAGACAGGGCCGCACGCTGGGGCCTAATGAGACGACGGCACACACACAGCCACGCCAACCGTTGTCAGGAAACCGCATGGGATATCCTGGGGCGACAGCGGCGGCACGTCGAGGGGGTAGAGTAGGCAGGAGCGAGGAGAGGAGAGAAAGCGAGTGGCTCGTCAAGCGAGGAGACAACGACGAAGATGAGAAAGATAATGAAGACGTGACCACTTGGTGACTCCAGCCTTTTCACTCGAATCAAATGCAACAACTAGTTCTTTCCTGTGGAAAACAGGTGTACTGTAGGTATGTGTGTGTGTGTGTGTGTGTGTGTGTGTGTGTGTGTGTGTGTGTGTGTGTGTGTGTGTGTGTGTGTGCGCATCAAAAATGTGACAAAGTAACTGTATGAGTGAGTAAGTTTGAGTTGTTGAGTGAGTGAGTGTGTGTGTGAATGTGTATTATTGTGTCGGCTATGCGCGTGCATGTCATATGGTCGTCACGCCGGGCCCAGCGCTCACCGCAGGACCACCTCTCATTGAACGGATATTATGACGGCATTACACAAGAGCGGCGGCAGTCGCGTTCGCGCCGGAACAAAAGCGAGCGCTCGTTTTTCACGTTGCCGCTGGTAGGAGGACGAAGATGAGAGGCATTAGGATATCACCACTTCAAAGTGTGGCTGAACGTGCGCACACAATAACCCAGCGGGGCGCCGGGGCCCAGGCATCGCCGCACAACAGCCTTTTGTTCGTGCCCAGTGCCAAGTCTCAGGTGCATAGTTATGAGGCAGGACGACAGCTCGTAATAGCTGTTAGTGTCACGCTAGTCACATTACGGCTGTCAACATGGCTCGGTTTCTCTCTTGAAGTCTGTCCTTTCCTTTCTCTCTCATTCTCTCTCTCCTCTGTAAGGATGGACACAATGGAAGCAATACAATTAGTTTCCTCTGTGTGAAAAATTGTGATTTCTAGCTGTGCATCGTAAACACAACAATGTCACAATTCAAATATTATGAGAATAACCAACGGTGCCAATCATTACTGACAGGTTAAAGACGCAAATCTCTGATGGGTTCTACATTTCCTACGTAACACTTTAGTTTAAGTACCTGGATTTACTAGGCATAAAATTTGAAGTCACACACAAACTTTTTGCCACATAATCCGTCCATAAATGTAGAAAAGTGCTTCTGTCAGTGATTCTGAGCTTGACAGTTCCCAAGATAAACATGTTTATTAGGAGCCATTAGTACAAATTGAATTAAATTAAATTATTTGTATACAACCAGTGAAGTCTGCATAATTTATTGACACTAATTTACTCTCTGCCTCCTCAAAAACAGTTTTACTGTTCTGTTTATCTACAAACACACCTATTAATCACAAGCAATATTTATTTATTAATCTGTGGAAAAGATGAAATACACTATTTAGAACTCTGCCAGACAGGACAGGGAGGCAGGATCCAAACCTTGATCCAACAACAGAGTTTGATGAACTGAACCTCTAAAAACTGACACTGATGATGGATGTTGTTCACAAAGAACAGCCCAGTAACAAATGGGTTAGAGAGGGAGAACAGGAGAGCGGTGAATAGGGTCTTATCAAAGATGAGCAGTCCGTAATGCAGAGGGAATTGGGGCTTAAGTGTGTGTGTGTGTGCGCTTCATAGATAACGATATTAATAGATTGACAAGACATGATGCCCAAAATAAAGTGTTGCTAAAAAGTTGTGAAATACAGCTTTGAAATAATAACACGAACTGAAATACTCACAGAGACTATCTGTTCACACACAAAGAGAAAGATAGAGAGACCTAGATGGCGAGAGGCAGAGCGAGAGAGAGAGAGAGAGAGTCCCAGAGGATATAGATACACATTTCTCCGACAGGAAGTCTCCCAGATCAGTAGCGATGCTCTGGCCTGTCTGTGTTGGCGCTCTGATCAGCCATGCGACAAGAAGCTCATGAGGGAGAGGGAACTAGGGGAGGCAGCCTGCCATACACACACACACACAGCTTCTCTCAGACTCACACACTTTCACACACACACATTCACACATAGCTTCTCTGCATAGTCTGTCTGCCTCTCCACCTCTCCATGTTTCAAGTACTGACTGTCACCTACTGTTTTACTACTGTCCACAGCCTAATGTTTTACTGCTACACTGTTTTTCATGCTATGTTAGCACACATGACCAATGGCTTCTGCTTCAATGCTGAATGGGTATAACCCTATTACCTCAACCTATTCTTGCCCTGTTATAGTTTGTATATTACCTTACATCTACATCCGTCTACATTATACATTACTGTCTTATTTGTCCATATTTATTTATGCTGGTCTCTAGACCTTATTTTTGCACTGTTGCACTGCTGGACTACTGTTGGACTACTTTTTGCACCTTCACCATGACACTCACTCTCTTGAGCACCTTACCATGCACACAGAATTACAGGCCCAGTCCCAGCCCAGCCACTGCCCTGCCACTGCAAGCGCCTCATGCTTGGTCATCCTTAAGCACACTGTGGAGTTTTTTTTATTTAATTCTAAATGTATATTTAGCATTTAGTTTTTTTTTTTTTTTTTCTTATCTTCTACAGTCTCTATTGTACAGTGGAGTTTTGTTATATGTATATACTTACTCTATATTTACTCTTTCTGCTGTAAGTGCATGTTGTGTGTGATGTCTGTATGCTACTGAGACCTTGAATTTCCCCTTGGGGATCAATAAAGTATCTATCTATTTATATATATCTATCTATCTACTGTATCATCTTCTCCCAGACTCACACACTTGCGCACGCACGCACGCACGCACGCACGCACGCAGCCGTTGCCCCCTGGTTAGGGCTTCGGGCTTGTAACCGAAGGGTTGCCGGTTCGATCCCCGACCAGTAGGAAAAATGTGGGCGGGGGAAGTGGTTGAGCACTGCTCTCCCATGCCCACATCTACGGCTGAAGTGCCCTTGAGCAAGGCAGCTAACCCCTCACTGCTCCCGGAGCGCCGCTGTAGCAGGCAGCTTACTGCTCTGGGTTAGTGTGTGCTTCACCTCACTGTGTGCTCACTGTGTGCTGGGATAAATGCAGAGACCAAATTTCCCTCACGGGATTAAAAGAGCATATATACTTACTTATACTTGATCATGCACGCAAGCATGCAAGTTTAGCAGTTACACCATAGTGGGCTGATTGTGTAGTCCAACACCAAAGACATAGATACCATCCCCCCCCAAACAGTACACCGCCACACTCCCTCCAGCTCACCAATGGGCCTCAGAGGTGGACTACAAGGAGGGATGGGGGGGGTTGGTGAGGGCATCGGAGGGCAGACACCTCCAGGCGAGCCCCAGGCTCTCTTTCATTAGAGGCCTCTATGGTGTAATCAGATTAAGCGTCTGAGTAAAAGCCCTGCTGTGGAGGAGGCAGGATTAGACGGGGATGGGCTCTACTGATAGCATGACAGCATCTCCCTGAAGGAGGACAGAAAAGGAGAGGAAGAAAAAAAGAAGAGAGGGATAAAAGAAAAAGAAAGAATGAAAGAAAGAATGAAAGAAAGAATGAAAGATAGCATGAGATGGAGGGAGAGAAAGAGAGAGACAGACAGACAGAGAGGGTGAGAAAAACTAGGAGGAGGTGGGGAGGGGAATAGATGGAGGAGTGGAGGGGGGGTGGGGTGGGTATTGAGGGGGTGGGAAACTGATCAGGAAAGAAAGCGTCGCTCCCGTCACTCCGCTAAAGACGAGTGGCACAATAAGAAGCCGAGCGGGATAGTAGCGAGCGCCATCACTTAGTCATCGCCTGCCGCCATTACCACCACCGCCTCTTTGCTTCCTCCTCTTTATTTGTTCCTCCTTTCATTCCATCACTGGCTGCGGTGCGGCTGGCTGTAGGAGGATCACACAAGGTGGGTTTGTGAGATGTGTCTGGGACTTCCTAATCAAAAAACCCCGGTGCCCTGAACGTGGCTTCATCACAGCACAAATCAGCCAGCTACAGGGGGGGGGGGGGACTCGCAATCTGGGCTCTCAATGCTGCTACGAGCACAACACAAATACAAGCGTCGCTATGGAAATCGTACAACACAGGAATGTACCAACTCTGCAACATCCTCACTGCCTAAAATGCCATTAAGGAAAACAATAACTCATTAACAGCAAATGAAGCTAGGCTTGATGAAAATGGGAATTCTCTATCCATCATGTTGCCATGGGTGGAGTGAGATGTGTAGTTTTTTTTAAACACCCCACCTTTCGCAAGCCTTTTTTCCCTTATCGCTCCATTCTGTCTGGGTGATTAACGGTGTATTGATTAGGCCGCCTGAACGTGATTAATTAGGAATGCCTCTTAGATGACAAGCCACCCATCATTGATCGACTCCATTACTGTCCTGCCCAATCACCATTCATCTTGACTGAGCCAGAAGGGTACAGTGGTGGCGAACGAAGGCGTGTAAGTATGTGTGTATGTGTGTGTGTGTGTGTGTGTGTGTGTGTGTATGTGCGCGTGTACACACAATGTGTGTGTTGGGGTGCAGAAGGGTGACAACCCATCCTACAATCTACCAGCAATCTCAAACCCAAGCCTAACGCATTCAATGCAGCTATATCAATGAAAATGAAATCTGCTGCAACAGATTCATTTGAGACGGAGAGCAGCTAACGCTCTGTAAAGTTGCTAACTAATGGTGTCACTGCACTGAATGATCAGAGCAAAACATTGTTGTTGCCTTCACAATGAAGCCCAGATCAGTTTCATAACAGTGGCCCTAAATGTGAAACATCTCCATGTCAAGTCAAACACTACGAAACACATTACTTTAAACAACAGAACAGCTGCCGACTGCTTATTTGAAATGCCAAAGCTTTCTGGAACGTTTAAGCTGGGCCCTGACCAATTTAAAGTGTTGTTGTGGGGAAGTGCAAAAATGTGTTGACAAGCGATAAGGGCGCGACTTACGGAAAATGCACTGTTTGACTTTTGGGCTCTGCTAATCTAAAAGAGGACAGTGTCAGTGGTCAGACATGTTTTGTTGTTTTTTTTTTTTTTTTTCAGTGTTCCTCTGGCTGGACACATTGACCCATCACCAGGAGAGTAATGAGAAAAAGTATTGCCAGAAGAAAAAAAAAAAAGAAAGAAAGAAACATGATCCCATCTCAAGGGTTTCAGTGTCAAAGAAAATAGTCATTTTTCCTCCAACAAACCGTCCCAGAATGAAGTTATGTAAAACTGAACTGCTGATATAAACTTCACAAAGCACATCCTAAGCAGTTCCTTGGACATCAGCCTGCTGTGGCCACTTAAATTTGACGAGGAGGCTTCATATAAATCATCGCAGCTGCTTTTGACTGTTATTGTTACAACGCAATGTTTAGCTATTCAGAACCACAGCTGAACTGAACTGAACTGAACTTGAAGCATTCTGGGAAAACCAATTTTGCCATCCGATTCCATTTAACAAGGATTATGTCTGGTGTCATCCGATTCCATTTAACAAGGATGCCATCCGATTCCATTTAACAAGGATTATGTCTGGTGTCAGCCTATTTGTGCATTTATGGGGGGGGGGGGGGGTAACAGGGGCAAGGAAAAACTCCCTTACCAAGGAAGAAACCTTGGGCAGATCCACGGCTCAAGGGGCTAACCCAACTGCCAGGGGTCTTGGTGTGTGTGTTGGGGGGATGACAAGGGAGATGGGATAGTGTGCTGTGTATGTGGGGAGAGGGCAGTGTGCCATTCTAGTTGTGCATATTGCATAACATTCTAGAATGAATGGCAAAACATGCCGCAAAAAATATAGCTTTAGCCCATTGTAACAAAGAGCGTCACTAAGTAGACACTTACCTCAAATGTTGGTGGGCCCCAGTGGACATGATGCTTCCTCTGAAAGCACAAAACAGCCTCAGAAAACAGGCCTGTTTGAGGGGGGGGGGTGTTGGAGAGGGACTGGGAGTAAAGGCTTGCCATGCAAGGGTAGGCCACCATTGGCAATGCATGCAAACACAATGTACCCAAACACAAGTGTGTTCCCCCTAGAGACTGTGCCAGACCCCAAAGCTCAGACTGTGTTTCCAGCTAAAGATGCCCAAATTGACCAGGCGAAAATCAGTACCCTTTGCTAACATGGCCACGGTGTCCACTGCTTCATTAAGCCATGCTGGCTTCAGACCCTTAAGTTCAAAGCAGGGTATGCACACAATTATCACGCAAGCAGAGTAAACATTTGTATACTCCTTTTCTACCCACATACCTCCATATAATAACAAAACATGCTTTGCATACAGTAGCTGTATATCTGTGGCTCCTTCTCAATGTTCCCACTTTGGCCAATTAAGCGAGCATTAGAAAAGTACAATGAACTGTACACCAGCAACCAACGAAATACGCATGTCAAAGGTTTCAGCAAAAAATTTACAAATGATGCCTTGAATGATCCACAAACTCAATTCAATGTTATATCTACAAAGGGGCTCCTTGAATTTATGCATGCTTCATTCTTATACCAAATACCTAAGCAGCTTGAAGCAAATCATTATTCCATAGGTTTCATTGGAGCCTTGCTACACAAACAGAAATGTCCCAGGCACTTTTCTGAATGCCCAGTAAAAGAAAAAGCAGTGATATGGCTGTCATGGAACTATTCCTGAAATATTTTGTAATGCGTCTGTCATATCATTCCACACCTCCTCAGGTAGCTTGTAGCCTGTAAGATGTTATGATAAATTGATAGCAGATAGACTGCAAATATAGGCATTTTCTAGCACACCATCCCTTCCTGTGTATAGAATGCAGTGCCTATAAACCTGTAGCACAAATATAGTTGGCCATTATGAGCTTCTTCAGTGTTGGAGGAGCCCTCAGTCCCACCCTATCAGAATACCAAATGCATGACTTCAGAATAATAATCTTACAAGAGCTCAAAGTATCTTTTTACTAAAAGCAATACTAACTACCGGTAGATTTTTTATCTTAATATACAGTAAGATTATAACACTTGGTAAGGTATCATTTTGTGCAGTGTACTGTATGATGAGCTTGTTCAGTGTTGTGTTCCTCAGTCCCTCCCTATCAGAATACCAAATGCAGGACTTCAGCTCTCACCTCTACACTTCCTCCATCCACATGGTCAAGAGTATTTTAAATAATAGGTAGTTTATCAAATAGGTCAATAATGCCCAGATATTGAAGCAACATCTAGTGACCATTTCCATCTTCTCAACATGCCTGGCTAAAAACTGTCTGCTGTTGCTGGTATTTGGCCAGAGTATATATATGTCAGCCTTCCAAGGCCATTATCAATAAAACTCCTGTGAAAGTTAACTACACACTGCACAGACTCAGCCCCCAACCCCTCTCCATTTCCCCAGAGATCAACCCGTATGGGTGTTTTCTATCCCCCCCCCCCCCCCAACTCTTTTTCCCTCTCTCCCTCTCTTTTTTCTCTCTCTCCCTCTCTTTTTTTCTCTCTCTCCCTCTCTTTTTTTCCCTCTCTCCCTCTCTTTTTTTCTCTCTCCCTCTCTTTTTTTCTCTCTCTCCCTCTCTTTTTTTCTCTCTCTCCCTCTCTTTTTTTCTCTCTCTCCCCCTCTCTTTTTTTCCCTCTCTCCCTCTCTCTTCCAGAAAGTTTCAATTCATTTCATTTGGCAACAGTTTCACATTATATGCAGCGCCGTGACTGATCAACCCCTCTCTCTCTTTTTCTTCCACCGACCACGGCGCATCCGCAGAGTGGCTCTTCCGCTAAGTAAGCAATTCCACTTCGCCCGGATTAGAGATGAATCAGATTTGTAGCGGAATTGAGAAATCAGATAATGGTTGGATACACTGGAGTGCCATTATGCTAATAGTCCGCAAAGACCCGAAAAATGAAGATGAGGAGAAGGGAGAGCTGTTTTAAGAGGCAATCATTTATGCCACATAAAGTGTTCTTTTTGAGAGGACAGGTTGGTGGTGGTGGGGGGGGCAGTGAAAATATGACATTGTGACTGACCTCTGGACTTGCACTACAACCGTTTCAAGGCATGTTTGGACATTTCTTTGCAACGTTAGTCCATGAATCACTTTTTTGTGGTAATGAGTCACCTTTGGGCAAGACGTTATTTGTCAAATAGCTGCACGATTATGCAGATGTGTCCAGATAATTCAGACAGAGTAGACAATGCAAACCCCCCCCCCCCCCCCCCCCCTAAGCACACCCAGTGAATAGAAAGGCAAGACTGAGGGAAGAATAAAGAGGGGACAGGCAACAAAATCAGGTAAGGAAAAGTCAAGCATGCAGATTTCATTCTCTTTATTTCACAAAAGTATCAGTCATACAAGTGCAGTTAGAGAGAGAAAACAGACAGGAGGAAGACATTCAATTGAAATAAAGGTACAAATAAATATGAAGTCAGTAGAAAACATGAGCAGATTTCAGAGCAGAAGAACATTATTAGTATTGTAGCAGAGACATTTTGAGACACAATTGAGGCTTTGATTAGAGCAGGAAAGAAAACTGGGACAGCAGTGCAGAATAGAATCAAAACTAAATGAGAAGTAGTTAGCATTTAGCAACAATGTGTGTCTGGTTAGAAAAGGCTCGGAAACAGTTATTTTCGAGATTAGTCTCTCTCGGAAACCAACGGCTAATAAATATTGCATATCAGTAGTGTTTGCAACAAATACCAAATGCTGATCCTAGAACATTCAGGGCATGTCAGTGTTGCTGGCTATGCTCCAAGTGACACCATTCAAAATGGCAAGCAGAACAGAAGCGAAGTTACTGCGTATGAACGCCGGCAGGCATACTTGTCAAATCATTCATGACCTCAGACGTAGAGGGTCCAGGTACGAGTCCAACCCAGCACTTTGCGTCTCCGCCATCTGGATTCACTAATCTGCGCGGTGCGGAAATCAGGGGCAAATGACTTCACTAATGACTCAAATGAGCTGGCTCAGTGTTTTTTTTTTGCTGGAGGGTTGGTCTGGAAATGTACTTTCTAACCCAGAATTCTTTTATCCTGAGTGAGGACATTGGCCCTCCTGCGCCAAATACTTGGCTATGCAGCCCTGCTTCACAACGCCGGTCTGTGCCAACACATTTGCTAGGTGTGGCATAACTGTGGAATGGCTCTTAAAAAAAGACCTCTTTGGCTGCCTCAAACTCGGAGGCAAAACTGAAGGATCAAGACTGGAAAGTAAAATAAGTCCCTGCATTCGGAGTCAACCTTTTCAAAACAAACACTACCCAGGAAGTAGAACTGATCAGCGTGATCATACGGCTCTACGGTGTTGCTCCTCAGTGACACAGCACACGGTGGTGCTTTAACTGTATAGGATTCTTTCAACTTTCGGCAGCTGAATTCAGGGACCTCCTGACAGCCGGAAGTGGTCGTGTCTGTACTGGCGGTGCCCCGAGTGACCGCTGCTACCCCAGGCCCCGGGTCCAGGCTCCGTGGCCCGTCTGCGGAGCAGGGGGACGTCCCCGTGGTGGTGCAGGGGCATGGCTGTGTGGGGTAGGAGAACCGGCCTCAGCAGCGGTTGAGGAGGAGGAGGGGGGCAGTTGGTGGTGGTGGTGGTGGTGGTGGTGGTGCCTACCTGGGCAGGGGAGGAGCGCATGACCAGCAGCTGGATGGTGCCGCGCAGGTTGCCCTCCATGGACATGGAGCGCCGCAGCGTTTCCATGGCGTCGTGGTTGGAGCGGCCCACCAGCGACTCGCCGTTGATGGCCTTGAGCTGGTCATTCACGCGCAGCCGGCCATCCTGGAAGGAGGGAGGGAGAGACGGAAAGAGGAAGGAGGGAGCGACAGAGGGAAATAAGAGAGAGAAAGAGAGAGAGAGAGAAAAAGAGAAGAGGACAGAGAGAGGGAGAGAGAGAGAAAGAGAAGAGGACAGAGAGAGAGAGAGAAAGAGAGAAGAGGACAGAGAGAGAGAGAGAGAGAGAGAGAGAGAAGGAAAGAGAGAGAGAGAGAGAGAGAAAGAGAGAAGAGGACAGAGAGAGGGAGAAGAGGACAGAGAGAGTGAGAGAGAGAGAGAGAGAGAGAGAGAGAGAGAGACAGAGAGAAGGGATTGATTTATCAAAGACTGTACTTAGCTTAATCTAAAAATACAAACACATACGGGCTGGCATACATGCTGACTACAAAATAACACCCTTACACGCCTTCCATCTGTTAATCACAAACAAAATCCTAAAAAGGATGGTAATTGTGTAATGACATCTGTGCTCATTCAGATATTCATATAAGTGAATGCTTATTTTATTATGCAAGACCTCTTTGTCCTTGATTCACTAATGTTGGTCCAGAATTACTAACTGCAGTAACATCCCATGCAACTGCACTTTTCTGAGGGTATGGTTGAGCAAATTACTAACACACTCTGCTTTTGGAAAATTGATCCTGATGTTTTCTATGGGCTCCTGTCAAACAAACCGAAGTTCTGCACTGTTCATCTAAACATACAGTCAGAGATCCTGTATGGTTCAAGGTCTGCTGTAGTTTAGGTAGAAGAGCGTTTACATTAACACAGCTTTTGGGGAAACCTCCCATATGGAGTTCATTTAGCGGAGCTCGGGGGAGGCTAGTAATTCTCTGTGATGGACAGGGGCTGAGATGAGATATAGTAGCCAGGCCACTGAAAGGTCTGGGTCCAATACAGATCTGGTATCAGTGGCGAGGATGGATGTAAGGGGAATTAAATTGCATTAGGGACACATAGTGGCCATGGAACAGGGTCTATCCTCCTGCCTGTCTGCCTGCCTGTCTGTGTCTGTCTGTCTGCCTGCCTGTCTGCCTGTCTGATTTGTCTGTCTGTCTGCAGGAGAGCTGAGGCATGGGAGATGGGAGTTGGTCAGGGATTAGTGACCGGAGCCACTAAAGACACCCCCGTGTCTGGACACACACTGTGGTCAATACTGACCTTTGACCTGGCTCATTGACTGGCCTTCACCCTGCGGCTGCCCTCATCAGGGAAGACTTTTGAAGACATGGAGTGTGAGCAGCACACGCACACACACAGACACAATGGATATACTTCACTGCACTCTGCCTCCCGTATGGGGACACACATTTATACCACATACACACACACAACAAATTCTCAGTTACAAGTCTGTTCTAAAGCTTTTGAAGAACTTTGCAGACATGAGGAAGTAGAGATGCCCTTATTCCTTCACTATGACACAGATACACACACACACTTTTCAAAATCAGCTTCTTCTCCTCTTAGTTAAAGTTGAGGCTTTCACTGGGGAGC
This sequence comes from Alosa sapidissima, assembly GCF_018492685.1. Lineage (NCBI taxonomy): Eukaryota > Metazoa > Chordata > Actinopteri > Clupeiformes > Clupeidae > Alosa > Alosa sapidissima. The sequence goes on along the minus strand of NC_055979.1, from coordinate 22,817,182 downwards.
GGGTCCATCTCCGCAGCGCTCCCTGGACATCTCCAACTCAGCTCTTCAAAGATTTAATTAGCATTAGTGTGACTGGAGGAGCGTATGTGTATGTGTGTGAGAGAGAGAGAGAAAGTGTGTGTGTGTGTCTGTCAGGGTAAACCAAAACAGACTCAGGGTTTTTCAGGGTGTGTGTGTGTGTGGCAATATGCACACGTGCAAGTGTGCATAATTACGAGACAGAGAAAATGAGATGCTGTGATAACGGTTATATGGCAAAAATCAAGGCAATGACTGACACACACACACACACACACACACACACACACACACACACACACACACAGATGTCTTCACTTCTGTTTGTGCCTCTCCCCTGTCTCCCGACTGTCTGTTGATGAGGCCCATCCAGAGAGGTTCCTCCACAAGTGTGGCCCGTTCCCCATCTCTGAAAGCTGCCCGCGGGGGCCCAGTCTGCCTCTGCGTGTGTGTGCGGGGAGAGATTGATGAGGGCACACAGACCCAGATTACAGCTGCAGGCTTTGAAGAGGCCTCTCCTCTCCTTTGCCTGCTTTCATTCCCATCCCTCGCTCGCTCACTCGCTGCCTGATAGGGGCCTCCTGATGGAGCTCGCTCGCCAGGCCTACTTGAGCTGGAGTGCCTTGTGATGTGGGGCCTGTGGCGCAGCTCCGTCTCTGGCCCCACTCCGCGGCCCCCCTTATCATCACTCGGCCACTCCACCTGCCCGGCTTTCATGCTGGGCTGTAATGGAGTGAGAGGAGCGCATGAAAGCGGAGTGGACCGTGGATGGTTCTGGAAAAGAAAATGGGGCAAGTGGGCACCGCCTGAAACCACTCTCCGAGGGCATTAGACGCCAACCGATAGGAATTACAAAGGGCCATGTGGATGATGGCACTGGTGGCAAAAGTTTGTGTCTCCAATGGAGAGAGTGCTTTCAGACTTTGGCTGCAGAGTTTCACCTGGGTGATGAACTCAGGAAGCCTCGCATTTAGCTGCCTCAATTCGTGACGGGTAAACTCTGCACTCTGAACGACAGCTATCCAACACAGATGCTCCTCAGTTTCTGACAAGCTCGGCTAAAGAAAAGATCCCCATATTCACCACAACTCCCAACTCAAAAGGGCACCCTTCAGAAAAAAATCTCATTGGGTTCTTAAGAACACCATGCACTTTAACCCAATTACTCCTAAAATGCCTGCTAAAAACGCCTATAGAATCCTATGACATTCTAGACTAAATAACCTTATTTCCTGAGGGTTTTCTGAAAAAATACTAAAAATTGTCAACGTCTACCAAAATGTAATATCTAAGCCTCTGTAGCACCTAGAAACATGAAAAAAAAAGCATGATGCGCTACGCAGCATCCAGCGGGAGATTTAATGTTGCGCTATGCAGCATCCGGCGGGAGAGAATGTTGCATCATGCAGCATCCAGCGCGAATGGGTTAAACAGACATACTATTGAAGGAAAGGTCAATTTATTGATATAGCACCTTGTCCAGAACAATGGCTACTTTATAGCGCTTCACACAGACAACATCAATAATAAGTTCAAACAGCAGCATGGTGTTCTTGACCAGTCCAACCAGGCAACATTAGGCCATCTGTTGAGCTCCGGAAGCACAGATCAGCTGTGCCGAGCGATTTCTCCAGGCAGACCTTGGAAAGCTAGCCTGCACATCAGCTTGGTTGAACCTCCAACAGCGACAGAACCTCAATCACTAGTGTGAATTTCTGCACAGCCTCCATCCACACGCTGGTTGAGGCAGCACGACAGATCACCAGCAGCTCAGCGGACATCTTGCAATGCCAGCCACAGGCCACCCACTGAGCCAAGGCACCACCAGTCCCCAAGTCCTGAGCGATCTCTCTGACCAGACGCTGGAAGAGCAGCTCTGTACCAGCAGTAGTCCAGGCTTTGTGAAGGCAGCGACTGATCTAACAGACCTATGCAGTCCAGGGAAGACTCTTCAGCCCAATGGACATTAAGTTGACAAATAACTAGCATAGGTTTATGCCATCAACACAAGGGCAAAATACACCAAAAATTACACAAATGCAAAAATAACTAAGTCTGAATTAAGAGTGCATACAAAAATAAAACAAAACATTATTCAATTATGAAAATTATTATTTTTAAAAAAAAATCAAACAAAAACAAAATGCCAGACAGAATGACGTGATTTGCCAGGTACCCGTAACCTAGCAACTAAACAGTCCCATATGACAGTTTGCAGTTCAGCTGCACAAAAAACATGACCATCCACCTTCCCTGTGACTACACATGTATTAAGGAGCAGGTAAATGGGGTTTTCTTGGGACGTTTGGAAAGCAAACTTCAATGGAGGACTTTTATACTTAAGTTCCTTCTCCCTAATGCTGCATCTTTCTTCAAAAGCTCATAGGGTTGCCTTTGATTGGGTCAACCGTGACACAGAGGGCCAGGGGACAGGGGTCAGGGGTCGGAGGTCAGCAGGACTGGTGTCCATGGCAGCTGCCGTCTGTATTGTGAGTGGACCAGGAAACTGGTGTTTGTTCAGGCTTGGTTGTGGCTCAGGCTATTTTCTGCTCTAGACGTCTAATATGGGAACAGACCGACGTCTAGAAAGCATCCCCACTCGCAAGCCTTACACAACACTTGAATTAGATCATATTATCCATGAGAACATATATACAGTCTTTTCAGAACATACATTAGTAACATGAAATCTGTGTTACTTACATCACTGTCAAAAAGGTAGAGCTCTAACAAGGTCTGAATAAGAGAAAAGGTTACAGCGCGTTTGGGGTGGCGGGAAAATTGACTGATGGGACAACACATGCTATGGTGTTCTGTGTGTGGATAATTGACAGTCTGTGTGTGTGTGTGTACCTTATAGGCGGCTCCTCCATGGATGATGGACTTGATGAAGATGCCCAGGTCCTCGCCGGTCTCGCGGGCCTTGTTGCCTTTGAGGCTGACCCCAAGGCCGGCCGAGCCGGAGTCACTCAGGGGCACCTCGAACATCAGCTGCTCCCGTCCCTCCTCTGACATGGGCACACCTGTCTGCTCCCCTTTCTGACAGAGAGAGAGAGAGAGAGAAACAGAGAGAGAGAGAAAGAAAGAAAGAGAATGAGAGAGAGGGAGAAAGAGAGAGACAGAGAGAGAGGGAGAGAGAGAGAGAAAGAGAGAGAGGGGGGGGCACAGAGTGAGAGGGAGAAGACAGGAAGGATGAACAGAGAGAAATACAGAAGGGAAAAGAACAGGAGAGGAAACATAGAGAAGAAAAGACAGAGAGAATGGACAAGAGAGATACCACGTCATTATGATTACATGCGCTCACAGAAAAATCACAATGTCAGACAAGAAACACAAATGTATAATGGTATTGCTTTGAGCACATGTTCTGCTACCATTTTGTCAGCTACAAAAACATCATCAGCTGAGAGAACAGAAAGGAGAGAAGAAAGGAAAGGCAGAGGAGCAGAGTGAGAGTGTGTGTGTGTGTGTGAGTGTGTGTGTGTGGGGGGGGGGGAATGAAGGTGTCTGCCGCAAAACACAGGAAGCTAAAATAAGGCCATATCAAAGGATGAGGAGTGCAAAACCAATATGAGGATGAGATGGAAAAATAGGAGGGGTTGGGGTGGGGGGGGCAAGGAACAAAGGAGAGCAGTGGTGTGGGGGGGTTAAGAGAGACAGAGAGGAGGGAGGGAGGGAGGGAGGGAGGTCATTTCGTTCCATTTGAAGATAAAAAGAAATAGAGGCAGGAGCGTGCGATTTCAAAAGGAGACATAATAACCTTTTTACATGGCCTCATTTAGCTGGCAGAGGAGGGGTGGAGGGATCATTTAAGACCAATAACCCATCCCTGGGGTACAAACACACACACACATACAATACAACACACACACACACACACACACTCCACACAACATCTCTTTTTTAGCTCAGAAGAATGACCTGTGTACCAGCATCAGGACTTTGTAGTCCATATGAAAAAAGAAAAAAAGAGAGAGAGAGAGAGAGAGAGAGAGAGAGAGAGAGAGAGAGAGAGAGAGGAGAAGATAATGAAGACAGAGGCGTGAAAAGAGAGGAGCACATTATTAGGAGCGGAGTGGAGGCCCTGGAAATGCAGGACTGGTAATGACAGGCTTGGAGATGAGAGCAGACCCATTTGGTGGGCCTATTTTCCTGCGGGGAAGTATGAGAGAGCGTGGGGGGGAGAGGGGAGAGAATAAATAGACACATACAGAGAAAGAGAGAGAGAGAGAGAGAGAGAGA
>NC_055979.1:22797922-22805422 GCF_018492685.1 Alosa sapidissima | reverse complement strand
GGCCATTTCCGAAGCGCCCCTGCCTTTTGGGCCATCGGCGGCCATTAAGCCACTCCACACTCCATTCAACCACTCTCTGGCCACCGCCACAGGCGGACGTCCGCCCCCGCTCTCCCAGCAGAGATCCGACTGACCCACTGCCTCCGCCATGCAGCCCAGCACAGTCCAGTCACGACAACAGCCCCCTAATTCTGTCAACGGCCTACAAACCCCCCCGCCGTCGGCCAGACACATTAAAATAGAGCTGCCGGTGCTGCTGCTGAGCGGTCCATTCATCCCTGCGGCAGCCGCCCTTCCTGCGGCGCTGTTTTTGTCCAGGGTCTCATCTCCTGCTTTGATTCGTCACAAACAGGAACAGCGCTTGGCCTCTTCCCACACTGTCTGCCCTCACGGGGAGTAGTAGGCGCTAAATAAACCAGCTCTTGGTGATGTTGGGTGGAGGGGGGGTGATGGAGTTTTTCTATAAGCTGACAGTAACACACAGATGCACACACACACTTACGAGCCTACATCAACTTGAGACACTCAACAGCATGGCAACACACACAGAAAAGGCTGCGTGTGCACTTGTCTTCTAAAGAGCAGGTGGTGGTGAAAGAGAAAGAGACGTAGCTGCATTATTTGCGTTATTTTTCAGTCTTTCTAAATATGAGGCTCACAGGAGACGCGTCCCGATGCGTTTCCGCTCCTCTGAGAAGGCCCGAGCGCTTAACGCAGCTGCAGATGAATAGAGGTGCCAGAAGTGGAGCGGCTTCTTTTCAGGCTTGTTGCCTTGGCTTTCTGCATGGGCTTCATGTAGGATGCGGGATGCACCGCTTGCCAAAGGGGTCTGTTGTGTCTTGTTGTGTACGAATGTGTGTGCGTGCGTGTGTATGTGTGCGTGTGTATGCGTGCGTTTGCATGCGCTTGCGCATATGTGTGTGTGTGTGTGTGTGTGTGAACACACTCATGCCAACACACTGCTTTGACAGTGCAGCTGGTCCTTCATTACTCAGTGTGGACCTCTCTACATCTTCATGTGCTGTGAGTGTGTGAAGTGCGGATGAAAGACAAAGTGTCTGTGGCTGAATGAAGACATGGCTGACCCAGTGAGTGGTTTGTTTCTGATTGACATCTGCAAGACATGCAAGTGCTGGAACTGCCATAACACTGGTAAAATATAGAGCTCACAAACTCTAGTTAGCTGGTAGGCATGTTTAAATAAATGTGGTTCACATATTTTTCCTTTGGGATTAATATATTATAAACCCATGTGTGTCAGAAAAAATCTGAATAAGTGTGTATGTTTTTCTAGGTCGCCACATGTGACTGTGTGCGTTCTTGACTGTGTGTATGCGCCTATGCGTGTGGCAGTCTCTGTGACTGTCCAAGTTGAGTTGACAGATGAATAGACATGTTTCTGAGTCTACTGTATTATGTGCATCAAAGCCATCAAACACTATATTGAGGAAGCAGAGCAGTGTAATCCGGAAGGCCATCCATTAGATTAAAGAAAGCTTGACAGACAAGCATAACCTACACCAAGTGTGTGGAAGTGCTTTGCAGACAGATGTAGGATTTGTGCATATGTCTGTGGGTATGTGAGTGTCTGAGTGTGTGTCAGAGTGAGTGTGAGAAAGAGAGAGACTCTATACTCTTGTGTATGTACTCCAAAGCTCTTGACCCTACTGCCCTTGCCGCTTTTGATGAGTTGCGTAAAGATCTGAGATGGGTTAAAAGGAAATGAGGAGACAATGGAAGGACAGTTTCCTGGTGGAGGGGGCTTATGGGTAAAAAGCAGTGGGGCCACTGCTTCTTCATCCTCCAATGGGGCTCAGACATCTGCTGTAAAAAGTGAGGGGAGGCGGCTGAAAAAACAAACAGTTTTGAGGGGCGCTTTGAAGGAAGGTCACAAATACAGGAAGTGTGACACACGCAGCTGGGACCAGCACCTTCACACACGCGACCCAGCATGCACCACTGCTTCCTGTCCCAGCGCAGGGATGCGCGGATGACTTCCTGTAGCGCGCTGAATCGACAAATCTGACGGAGGGCAGGATGAAGGAGAGACTTTCTCGGAGTGTGCAAGTTGAGCGTATCAGAGATCCACAACATCCCCCCCTGATTGACAGGATGAGGAAAAGGGAAGGGTGGGACTTCCTGCTCCCCCCCAAGGCCTCATGGGTATTTGCAAGGTTGCAACCCTGACTAAAACAGAGTGATGGAGTGGAAAATGAGCAGAATCTCACAGAGTGGAAGAAAAAAAAGAGAGACAGAAAGTCAGTAAGGAAAAGAGACACCCAATGTGACACTGAGCCATACAGACACAGAGCAAGATGATGGGAGGGGGATGACAGACAGTAAGGAACAGAGGGAGGGAAAGAAAGGGAGAAAGAAAGAGGGACAGAAAACAGAGAGCAATGGAGGGAGAGAGAAAGAAAAAGAAAGAGAGTGAGCAAGAGAAAGAAAGAGAGAGAGAGAGAGAGAGAGAGAGAGAGAGAGAGAGAGAGAGAGTGCGGGATGTCATGACTCACCAGTTCTCTAGGCAGGAACATCTCCTCCTGCCGAGCCACCACCATGGAGACGCTCTCCCCCAGCTTGGTGCTGCGCAGCATGGCCACCAGCTCCTCCTGAGTGCGCCCTGTGATGTCCACGCCATTCACCTGGGACACACACACACACACACACAAACACACAAACATAAAAGCAGGAATGCACGCATGTGCACGCACACACACACACACAGTGTAAGGAAGATAGCAAACTGTATAAGCACTTGAACAGAGAGTTCAAACTCACTGAAGAGAAGCCTAGGCTTCATGTTTCATTACATCCACCATTAATCTCCCCCTAACAAAACCCTCACAAACACCACATCCAACTCCAGGAACTACAAACATATTCATAATCTTGCTGACAACACCAGATCTGAGCTTTGCAACAGTCTTTCAACATCCACTACAAAGGGAGGGCTTTCAGGGCATTTACTCACGACACATCTGAGCCTTCGTGCTCCCAACCTCATTCATGTCTTTGTGCCAGAGGGCAGGCCAGAGGCCAAAGTTGAGAGGTCATTGGTGCACGGGAAAGAGTGAGAAAGTGAGTGAGTGAGTGAGTGAGCGAGCGCCTTACCTCCAGGACGCGGTCACCCGACTGCAGCCGTCCATCTTTGATGGCGGCCCCTTTGGGCAGGATGCTTTTGACCAGGATGGGCCCGGGGCCGTGCACCGAGGAGTCGCGCGTCACCACGGTGAAACCCAAACCGTCAGTGCCTGAGGAGCGGAGCGGAGACGGAGGGTTAGGGGACAGACACAGACACAGACACAGACACAGGATTCCAAAACTACAAATGCAGTCTCCATGCCTCATCAAAACACATACATGTCCTCAAATGCCCTGTGTAATCCAGAACATTTCATTTACAGTCTTGGATGACTAAATAAAGCAAATGCTAAATGAATGATCACATGCAAAACAGTTAAAGGAGTTAAAATCCGAGTTAAAGGAGTTTAAGTTAAAGGAGTTCAAATCCGATGATTTTGATGTAGTTTGCTTAAAATGTTGCCTCACACATTCAAATAGGACTGCACACACATTCCCACAAAACGAGGTACACAGAGACAACTGAAAGCTTTTTGGCTTCCTTTTTAAATGTGTGCAGCCAAAGCCTTGAAATCTCTAAGAGTACACATTACACACACATACCCAAACAAACGTTCAATTGCTCTCACAACCGTCATTATGAGATCCCTCGGATAAGTATTGGACTTTATTCCCATGACGACGGCGAGAGAAGCTAAGCTGTGCTACACTCTGGCCGTTTGACATTTACCATTAATGCACTGCAATTATTCAAAGTCGCCTGGAAATTCCCTCCCACTAAATCATTCAACTGGCCTATGAATTTCTCCATGCAATTATCAAATAGGGTGGAAAAAGCCAAAACAGAAAGAGGCAGTGAAGGACTGCCCTCCCAGAAATCAATAACTACTACTTTAAAAAGGTTCAAAAAGAGGAAAATAAGGGTTTTATGGCAGACTGACCCCTCTGACACCAAATCGAGAAAAAGCTCCATGGCTAGGGGGACTGCCAAAGCTTGTCGGCCAGGCTGGTGCATCCCGATTCGGGCTTAAGTGTGGGTGAGCTGGCTGGGGTGTTGGGGGGGGGGGGGGGGCAGCTGTGATTCACACCGCCCTGATGAGGATTAGTCGCGTCTGGCTTTAATTTAACGTGTGGGCACACCTCACGGACCAGAGGCAACAGTGAGGGATGGAGAGAATGACCGAGACAGAGAGAGAGACAGAAAGAGACAGAGAGAGAGAGAGAGAGAGAGAGAGAGAGAGACAGAAAGAGAGAGAGAGAGACAGAAAGAGAGAGAGAGAGAGACAGAAAGAGAGAGACAGAGAGGGGGGGCAGGCAAAGATGGAGGGAGACAGGGAAAAAACAGAAAGAGAGAGAAGTGACAGAGAGGGGAGAAAGATGAGAGAGGGGAGGGGCACTTCAGGTGCCATCCTGGAATATCGTTCCCTTTCGTTTCACCTATCTCTGGGGACATTTGTGATTACTGAAGCTCAGGATAACTCTTTCACAAACACACACACACACACACACCGAATGAGAGGAGTCACGCAATGGCGGGGTCTAGTCAATCCAGCATACTAAAGACGGTAACTGATGAAAATCTCATCTCCCAGCTGAGCACCTGACTGAGTTCCATTAATGTTTTAAACTGAGACAGACTGTCAATCAGAGCTCAGGAGAGGAGGAGGAGAGGGGAGGGGAGGAGAGGAGAGCAAAGAAGGGGGGAAGAGAGACACGGAGAGGGGAGGAAAAGAAGAGAGGGGACAAGAGAGGGCAGAAAAGAGAAAAGAAGAGTGGGGGGGGAGAGTAACTAAAAACAAAGGAAAGAAAAGGAATGATTTAAGAAGGAGCGAAGAGTAATGGAGGGGGCAAGAGAGAGAGAGAGAGAGAGAGAGAGAGAGAGAGAGAGATTGATATTTAAAAGTGTTTGTGATTACCCTGGTTGTTTGTATGTGTGTTTTTCGAGTGGGTGTGTCTGTGGATATGTCTTTGTCAGATTATGTGTGGGTGTCTCTGCGCTTGAGAGAGAGAGAGGTAGGATGAAATCGCACCAGGTAGGATGAAATCGCACACACCAAAGCTTCTCCACATGTTAAATATGCACAGAGCTACACTCCTCTCCGAGGTGAATCTTCATCCTGTTCTCCATCTCCCTCTCTCCTCCCTCACCTCTCTCTCTCCCTCCCTCCATCTCCATCTCTCCTCCCTCACCTCTCTCTCTCTCCCTCCATCTCCTGCACCACTTCAGCGTATATAATGAATTCCCCTAAGCAACCTCCTGATCAATAGACATTTAATAGACTCAGAGGGAAAAGGCCCCTTTTTTCTCTAATGGCCATGAAACTGGCGCATCAGCTGCGTATTATCCGTGTAATTTTACGCCTACGGACACTTTATGCACCTTGCTACTGAATTCCGATCAGTTTTTATTCACCCTCTCAAGATTGCCCCGAGGATTAAGCGATCACTGAACAGCTTCAATCAAGGGCTCTAGTGTCAGTGGCGTGGCACCTGTATGCCTCATTGGGCTGGTTGTAAAAACATGACTGATACAAATAGGCCAATTAGCAGGATAACAGAAAAAGGTGTAATAGACAGGAGCATGTACGAGAGATTATAATTAACTAGTGGCTATGGCTCATTTATTCGCTTATAACAATATACTGCTTCATATTAAAAGACTCATATTCTGAAGCACACGCATTCACTTCCCCAGTCTCAATCCACGCTCGTTCATTCGTTCACATTACAGTCCAGGTGTTTTCTGTCACATTCCATCTCTTCACTCATTCACTCAGTTCATCACTCGTTCATCTCTGCTTTCCCTCTCTTTCCACCTCTCTGTTCCCTCTCTCTCTCACGCACCTTTCTTCAGGTCGATCTTCATCTTCTTCCCTCCTTTCTTATTGGCCAGGTTGGCCAGCGTGGCGAGGGCGGGGCCCTTCTTGGACATGGGGCTCTCGCTGCGGCCCTTGGCCAGCGTGGGGGACGCGGAGGACGCGGAGGACGCGGAGGACGCGCGGGGCGGCGTGGACTGGGCGGAGCGCGGCAGCTCGGGCGTGTTTCTGGCCGAGGGCTCCTCTCTCTGAGGGGTGGCAGCTCGAACAGGGGCAGGGGCAACAGCCAGGGCAGGTGCTGGAGCTGGGCCGGGGGCAACAGCGGGGGCAATGGCGGGAGCGGCAGCTGGCAGATCCGGGGAGCGAGAGGGTGGTGTGGACGCGGGGCTCTCCCGCAGGGCCTCCAGTTTGGGGCGCAGCAGAAGAGGGCTACGGGGTTTGGACAAGTTCCCGTCGCCAGACCCGTCGTTGGTGAAGAGCTGGCTGATCAGGGTCTTCTCGTAGCGGAGCTTGTTGGACATGGGCAGCACCTCCAGACGCACCGGAGAGGAAGAGGTCATCGCCTGCCTGAAGACTTCCTGGGACCTGGCAAACACAAGAGCATTAGCACCCTGACAACCACTGTGGACAGGGCAGCAGGTATCACCAGTAATCATTCACCCCAACACTATTCATTCACTATTCATTTCTATTCATTTCTATTCATTTCTATTCATTCACTATTCATTCACTATTCATTTCTATTCATTCACTATTCATTCACTATTCATTTCTATTCATTCACTATTCATTTCTATTCATTCACTATTCATTCACTATTCATTTCTATTCATTCACTATTCATTTCTATTCATTCACTATTCATTTCTATTCATTCACTATTCATTCACTATTCATTTCTATTCATTCACTATTCATTTCTATTCATTCACTATTCATTTCTATTCATTCACTATTCATTTCTATTCATCCATCGATCTTCTACTAAAATGGGAAAAATGGATTATATATGATTAGCAACCACAGACATCCCATCAACATGCAGTATCTCCTCCCACATTACCACAAAGCCAGTATCTATCAGTAGCCTTTGGCAATATACGCATTATGTATTAATTCAGTGCAGTGTGCAATCCTGCATTTTCTGAACTCTATCCTACAGTCTTACAAACCAAGCACCAAATGTCTTGGACGCTCCTTGAGCATTACCACTAAGATGCTTCAGTAACAGTAGGAAGTGAGCGGAACATCCCACTCCTCGATCTCAAACACAGCTGGCAGAGCCTTATCTGCGGCTACAAAACAGCTGTCCAGAACACCGCCGACCGGATGAATCCGGAACACCTAGTGGTGGAGCGTGTGTGTGTGTGTGTGTGTGTGTGTGTGGTTGAGAGGGAAATCATTTCAATCCTCTCTTCCCAGTTTCTTTTCACTCATTGTGCTCCTCTCGCCCTTCTCTCTCTAACGGCCGTGTGTGTGTGTGTGTGTGTGTGTGTGTGTGTGTGTGTGTGTGTGTGTGTGTGTGTGTGTGTGTGTGTGTGTGTGCAACTGGGAGCTTTTTGAGAGCCTGCTGCGCCTGTTCTGATGTGCACAGCTTGGGCTT
>NC_055979.1:22785422-22792922 GCF_018492685.1 Alosa sapidissima | reverse complement strand
GAGAGAGAGAGAAAGGGATGCAGTAAAGAAAAAAGAAAGACAGACAAAAAAGAGAAGGATGGAGAAAGAGAAAAAGGCAAAGAGAGGGGGGTGCTAGGGAGGAAAGCAACAATGATGTTGAAGAGAACAGGTAGCATACCCTCCATCTCACTCTTAACGTAATCTTCAAAGCCTGTGACGTCTCACATAAGCAACGCATCTTGCGCGCGCGCACACGCACACACACACACACACACACACACACACACAACAAAGCTCGGCAGAGGAGTAAGGCCGGGTCTTTTGATGGCGAAGCTAGGAGATTAAGCACCTAAGCGACGTGGCGCCCGGTGATCAGAGCCAGAGCAGCTCAATCCGGCCTTATCAGCCCGCTGAGCTGTTTAGAGGCGCGGGACAATGGGAGCCTCCGCGCCATTCAAACCTCCACCGCCGAGCTGTCACCACCCTCCTGTGATCCATGCGCATAGGTAAACACGCCAGCGACTTGGCGGACTTGGTGTGTGTGTGTGTGTGTGTGTGTGTGTGTGTGTGTGTGTGTGTGTGTGTGTGTGTGATACCTACAGCACCTACAGGGAGGCTTTAGAGGCAGGAGGGGGGGGCAGGCGGTGATAAGACAAGCAGATTCAGCTCGTCACAGGCCACAGTGGTTTGCCATGGTGATCAGAGGGTGGTGGGATACAGTTATATCGGAGTCCGACTCCGACAGGGATGATGAACCAATCAAAGGACACTGGGTTTTGATTATGCTTAATTTATTATGTAAATACACCATTTATTATTTATTATGTAAATAATAAATTACTCAGCTTTGTAAAAAACCTGTATAGGATTAGGACTATTGCTTTCTGGAGGTTTGTCGGTTGTTGGTAATCCCTACACCCAGCCTGTGTGTGTGTGTGTGTGTGTGTGTGTGTGTGTGTGTGTGTGTGTGTGTGTGTGTGTGTGTGTGTGTGTGAGAGCAAAAGGAAACTTTGCTTGTGCTGGGCTCATTAAGAAAGAGCACTTGTCACAGTCACTTCCATCTCATTAGACCAACACGTCTCTACCTCCCACACACACACACACACACACACACACACACACACAGCGGCCTACATGCACAGATCGACACACCCTGTGCCGTGTTATACACACATATTATTATGCATGGGATACCAACCCAAAGTGCACACACTCCAATACACATACACAAACAAACAGGACTTTTTTTGACTGTCAGTTTTTCTCCCTCACACACACACACGTAGCTTTGCTTAGGCACGCACGCACACACACACGTAGCTTTGCTTAGGCACGCACGCACACACACACACGTAGCTTTGCTTAGGCACGCACGCACACACACACACGTAGCTTTGCTTAGGCACGCACGCACACACACACACACACGTAGCTTTGCTTAGGCACGCACGCACACACACACACGTAGCTTTGCTTAGGCACGCACGCATACACACATACGTAGCTTTGCTTAGGCACGCACGCATACACACATACGTAGCTTTGCTTAGGCACGCACGCATACACACATACGTAGCTTTGCTTAGGCACGCACGCACACACACACATCCATAGCTTTGCTTAGGCACGCACACACACACACTAACTTTCCCCTTTATTCCCAGTCTTCCCTTATTGGCATTAGCATTATGTACAGTGATGCCCCTGTAGCCTATTAGCATGGCCCCTCTGTGCGGTCCTGGGCCACATTTACATTCTTGAGCAGTATCACCGGGCGCAAACAAGCTCATCAGGGTCTGCTGGGGCTTCGTTAGAGTAAGAGAGTGTGTGTGTGTGTGTGTGTGTGTGTGTGCGCCATCCAATACAACAACAACCAGCAGCTGCAATCCGCTAAGGTGTCTGCGCACGTGTGGGCATGTGTATGCGTAAAGGTGTGCGTGTGTGTGCGTGTGAGAGAGAGAGAGAGAGACAGAGAGAGAGAGAGAGAGAGAGAGAGAGAGAGAGAGAGAGAGAGAGAGAGAGAGTAAATGTGTTCATATATCATTGTGAGTGATTATGAGGTGTGTACTGTACATAGTTGTGAGCGTGAATGAGAATGTGTGTGTGTGTACAGTATGTGTGTGTGTGTCTGTGTGCCTGTGATCAAACAATTAAGCCCTTAGAAGAAACAAAGAAACTGACCGACAGACAGACAGACAGACAGACAGACAGACAGACAAAAAAAAAAAAAAAAATCAAGAATTACAGACAGACTTCCCCACAGCGCAACACAGATAGACACTCGAGTTCGATCTCGTCTCCAAAACGGCCGATGAGAGAGAGTAGCAGAGCGCCTCTCCGTCCCAATCCGAGGCCTGAATCACCAGTATGGCGCTGAGCGGAGAATCGATAGCCTGGCCGGCCTGCGTTGAGCTCAAGCTGAGCTTTACAACTCCAAAGAGCCCCAAACAAAAGCACAGCCCCTCCACTCGAGCGGAGCACCTAATGAGATCTGAGGCCAGACAAGTCCAGATGCATTTGGGCTCTGTTCATCCACAGCTTTCCACTAATGAAGCCACTCAGACATACCATACCTCACACATCTTTGATCAATTTCTTTTCACTGGTCAGGAGTGTAACAACCCTCGCTACTTGGGTGTGCATAATAATCAAATACATAGCAGTGGAAAAAAACTAAAACAACTAAAAAGCATTTGAGATGTCAAAATACTGTTAAAATGATCTAACTACTAGCATCATAATTAATTGAATACTCAGTTGCTGAAAAAGTACTCTCCTGCTTTTGCGTCGAGCACATCCACAGTTTAACCACAGCTTCTACATACAAGAAAATATGACGTCTAAATCATATGATCAATGGCTGTCTACTTATCGTGGTTGGGCACTTGCTATTGCTGGTGTATAAAGGCATTGTAGCACCTGTTTATATGTAGGTCAGAGCACCTCTAAGCCTGAGTGACAGGTGCAGTGAGGGGAGGCGGAGGAGATAAACTCCCATCAGCCTCTGGGGGAGGTCACATGACCGCTGGGGCGGCGATAAGACACCCGAAGCTGCTGAGAGAGGAGATGGAGACTAGCGCTCACCGAGCCCTGTGGCCATGGAAACCACTGTGGGGACCACGGTCTGTTAGCCAGGTCTGTCACACAGACACACACTCGCACGCAGCCTGACAGAGAACTCATTTTTTACATCTCAGAGAAATCACACCACCAAAAAAAAAATAATAACAACAAAAACACTCTCTGTCGTACACTGGCACGAAAAAATAAATGCAATGTGTTTTATGTATTCAGACAAACACAACACACACTTGCACATATCAAAGCAAAAACCTGCACACATTAACATACAAACACACACGCACACATATACAGACCGGTCTAATCACAGATGAGCAGGAAAACAAAGAAACTGTGTAATCCCAGATCAGCTCATTAAGCAGTGTGTGTCAGCAAATAAGTAAGAATATGAGTGTCTGTGCATGTATGTGTGTGTGTGAGTTTGTGTGTGTGTGTGTGTGTGTGTGTGTGTGTATCGTGTAGATATGAAGGGTTTGTCAATATGCAAATCCCTCGCCCATCAAAGTCAAGTTCAGCCCCACACGAGGCACAAAAACACAGCAGCTCAATAAATACTACAAAGAAACACAGACAAATGAGCACTACCCGCTAACATTCAACAACCCACACATATGGCAAGAGAACACAGAGAAACAAACAGCCCAACCCCCACAACACACACACCATCAACCCTCCAGCACCACACACCCACACCCACGTCGTCTGAACGTACCTGCTGGTGAATTTGGGGTTCCTCACTCTCTCCATGGCTCCACCCTTACTCTGTGGCTGGCTCAGAGCAGCATGGCTGGCCCCCTGTCACACACACAAACACACACATTTGTTCCGGTTCTTTCCATCCCCAGACCCGTTCCCCCGAGTGCCCGGTCCCCCTCACCCACCCCCTGCTGCCTTGGCCACTCAAGCGCTCGTTTAGTCCATTAACACAATTAGGAGTCAAAACAGCCGATTAGCATGGGCTCCCTTACTCCTGTGTCGTTCCTGGACGTCTCTTTTGTCACTCTCCACCTCAGTCCATCTCTGTCCCCTCTCTCGCTCTCGCTCTGGACAACGCTATTTTTAACGAGGGCCCGCGCCACAGAGCTACTGAGCCTGGGGTGAACGCTACAGCAAAGAGGGGTGGGAGATGAAGGAGATGGAGGAGGAGGAGGAGGAGGAGGAGGAGGAGGAGGAGGAGGAAACACTAAAATAAGGATGTATGGAAAGAGAGAGAGAGAGATGGGGGGAGAGAAGAAAAAGAGGAGAAAAGGCTACACACGGACGAGAGGAGGGGCGGCGGTCCACTTAAGCGCAGTCAAAGTAGTCGTCTTCTGCCTCGTCATTCGCTTTCGCTCTCTTTCTATGCCTCTCTCGCATCCCTCTGTTTGCCACTCGCCTAATGATGGCCGCCGGCCCTGGGACCCACCAGCCCCCCTGCTGTAGCCTACCTAACCCCCCGCCCCCCACCCAACCACACACACACACACACACACACACACACACACACACACAGCCATCATACAAACCCCACCTACCCAACCCCACACACACACAACCATCATAAAAACCCCACCTACCTCCACCCAGGACCCTTCTGCCCCTCACATGTGACACAGAGCTTTCACACACACACACACACACACAAAAAGTGACCTAGTTCTGAGGCCATCACGCGATTATCCTCTGTGGGACACATGCTCTGTGGAGGACCCTCTATTGTTTGTGCCCCTCTCCCTTTCTATCCCTCCCTCCCTCCCTCAGTCTCTGTCCCTTCTTTCCGTGTCCCATTAGAGCGCACTTTGCTCACACAAGCATGGCAGGGGAAGAAAGACAGGGCCACACACACGCACATATAAATAAAAATACAAGCAGTCAGGGTGAAAGAAGTGTGAGAAACATTCGACTATTCACATAAATGAGAGGGGAGAAAAGTCTTCACACACACACACACACACACACACACTCACAGAGACTCAGTAAAATGGGGTAGTTATGTCATGGTGGGAGGAGACTAAGCAGAAATCAACACAAGTAAACATGGGAGGGGGAAGCCATGTGAGGACAAACAAGTGTGTGTGAGAGAGTAGGGTAAATTTGGGTGTGAGTGTGTGTGTACTTATTTGTGTGGGAAAGTGCTGTATGAAGTGGTTGGCTCTTCCATTCAGATTTATTCTGTGCCTTATATACCTTAGCTAGCAGTGTTCAAGGGCTATCTTCTAAGGGTCGCTACCATTGTGTGTGTGTGTGTGTGTGTGTGTGTGTGTGTTTTAGCACATGAGAGCCTTTGTCTGTGACAGTAAGTGCTCTCCAGTGGGGTTTCCATAATTAAATAAATGTCAGCCTGTGAATACAAACAGAAAAAAAAAAACCTAACCAACGCGCGCGTGCGTGTGTGTGTGTCAGGACTATGAGCTGGGTCACACTCTTAAAGGTACTCTACTTTGACCTCCAACCCCTGTCACATCCATCCCAGCATGCTCTTAGGGGACCAGAGAGGCTGCAGGTTGGGTACGGATTTCACAGAATCAGAAGTAGAGAGAGAGAGAGAGAGAGAGAGAGAGAGAGAAAATGAGAGAGGGGGAGGGTGAAGAAAGAGATCAACATGAAAGAGAGTAACACGCATAAGAAGGAGGGACAGAGTGGAACAGGGAAAACGAAGGGGGAAAAAATACTAACAGACAAATCAGATGCAGTCGGAGCGATATGTGGGGGAAAAACAGAGGAAAAGAGAAAGAAAGAGGATGATGAAGGGGGAGGGAGGGAAAGAGAGGGACTGGGTTCACCTGAGTGCCCACGGGGAATGGGCAAGCTTCCCGCACAAATAAACTACCTCATTTCCATATCCCAGAATTCCACTGCAGCATAAAAAATCAATTAGGAGACGACGAGCTGTTTATCCGCGGTGTGTGTGACCTTAATTACTGATAATCGCACTTTCACACGGCGTCGGTGGAAGGAGAGAGAGGACTTCATCTGGCACAAATTCAGTAGGAGAGCGGAGAGAAAGAGGGAGAGAGAGAGAGAGAGAGAGAGAGAGAGAAAGAGAGAGAAAGAGATAGAGAGAGAGAGGGGGAGAAAGAAAAAGAGAGGGGGGATAAAGAGTGAGAGAGAGTGAGAGAGAGAGAGAGAGTAAGTGAGAGAGTGAGTGAGAAAGACACACCACACCACTCATCTCTGACGACAGTCATCACTGGCTCTCACAATTACCTGAGTCAACAAAGCAGAACTGAAATACTTTGAAAAGCATCTCCAGAGTTGATGTACTCCGTCTTGCCATATAATGAGCCAAGCCACACAGGCGTGGAAGCCTTATTTTGTCTAATCAACACTGATACCCCATCTAAGTATACTTCCCCTCCGGTATAATTGGCAAGAATGGCAATAGCAACTCTGTGGATCTGAACCCTAGAAAGATTGCAAACAGAATCACCTAGACTCAGAAGGACTCAACATGTCTGCCAAATAAATCAAATTCAAGTCAACCAAAAAGCAGCAGCCTGTGCTCATTTCCTTTATCTACTGCAGCAACAACTCACAAACCAGGGGAATTACAGACAAAAGAATCAACAGTATTAGATCCTGTAATGCCTGCATTAGAAAATGCATGAACTAGTTTAGCATAAGCTGCACTGAGTAGGTTTATTACACAGCACAGATAAAAGCTAAATCAATCATATGAGAGATGTCATTGCTTAGCTTTTTGACAGGCCGTCTGATGAGATATGAAGGACAAAAAATATTCACAAAGAAGTCGAGAGCTAACTCTTATTAATATTATTTTAATCGGTATTTATCTGCCATTCTGAAACTTGCTCATCTAGCATGATCCTGTGCTGTAGGATTCAAGGACTTGGTCTTATCACTAAGCGATACATAGATGGCACAGTAACAAAACCCCCTCGCTCCCCAAGGACACGGAGCGTCTTCCAAGGCGGCAGTGAGTGGAGGTGAAGAGGCAGCCTGGCACAGAGAGAAAAATAATCCCTCAACGATTAATTAAATTTGAGAGTCCCACCTGCCAATGGCGACCACCTGAGCCCCGTCACGCCTGAACAAATCGATACGTGCAGAAATAAATATTAATGCTCCCGACCTGCTGCACACGAACGAGCAAAACCGGTTATCACCTACAAATGACCAAACCAGTTTGACCTTATGGCACACATGCTACATACACAAGTTTTTAAACGAATGATGGGCGTAAGCTGCTGTTCAATTTCAATTCATTTTAAATGAAATGCATGCTAATAAGTAAGACTGAAGTTGGAGTATTACACACGCAGAGTCTAGCAAAGACAGTCATGCCATCAACACGCATCTGTCTCTTTCCACTTAGAACAAAAACACTAAGCCTCAGTGGCTTCCAACTCCTCTAATTAGTGACATAATATGGGTTTCCAAGGCAACTGACTTCACAGACTCTTCAGTGTGTGTGTGTGTGTGTGTGTGTGTGTGTGTGTGTGTGTGTCTGGGGGGGTT
>NC_055979.1:22770422-22782922 GCF_018492685.1 Alosa sapidissima | reverse complement strand
TATAAATACACACACGTGTGTGTGTGTGGCCACCTGACTGCACATTGGCCTCGGTAGGAGCAGGCCCATGAAGACAGTTCGTCTAAGGGTGAAGGCAGAGGTAGGTGTGTGTGTGTGTGTGTGTGTATGTGTGTATGTGTGTATGTGTGTGCGTGCGTGCGTGTTGTGGCTCAAGAGTGCCACAGGTGCAGAGGACTGACAGCAACAAAAAAAGAAGGGTGCAATGAAATGGGAAATTAAACGTGAGCTGCACGTCCCCAGAACCCCGGGATGGAAACAGGGGTGGAAAGGGGGAGAGGGTGGAGGAGAGGGAGAAAAGAAGGAGAGAGAGAGGGAGGGAGAGAGGGTGGAAGAGAGGGGGAAAAGAACGAGAGAGAGAAAGGGCAGGGAGGGAGGGAGAGAGAGAGAGAGAGAGAGAGAGAGAGAAAGCCAGGGAGGGAGGGAGAGAGGAGAGAGAGAGAGAGGGAGGGAGAGAAGCAGGTCTCAGCTGTGGAAGAGATAGAAAAACAGAACCAGGGGAAACAGAAAGCAATTGCTTCCCTAAAGCACACAGTGGTGAGAAGATGAGTAGCTATAGAGAAATCAGGATATTGATAGCTTTTGGGGGGGGGGATGGAAGCCGTGGGGCAAACAAGATCAGATGGATGCCCTTTGACCCCAGCGGCAAAGTCAGCGGAGTGATTCGTCTTCGTTACTAAACCCGCGTCTGTCAGAGCGTGTCTGCATCAAAGCCAGGCTGACGCCGTGCTGACCAGACACCTCGACGACAGGCGCTTCTGGCCTTGCAGGACTAGGTGCCTGCTGGCCTCAGACGCTACGTCTCAATGACCTCACAAAGCCCTGGCACGGCCCTAGGGGGCAGTTCCTCCTGAGGTAACCAATATGGGGGTTTCTTTGGCCAAGGCCGATCTTTAGAAATCAGGGGCAGCTGATGGAAGCTACCGATATATGCTACCAATTTGTTTTGGCCAATATTTGGCTGTTTTTTATTCTATTTGCATTATACACTTTTTGGGTAATAAGCACCTCCCTTAGAGATCCCTAGCTATACGCTAACTAGCTATACGCTAACTTGTCTAACCCACTTCCAGTTAATTATGCTAAGCTAGGCTAAAGGTGTCAGACTGGGTTACTGCACACATTGAAGAGAAAGGGTAAATCCTCTTATCCAACTCTGGGGTAGATGGCAAATACGCTAATTTCCCCAAAAGTTGGCGTGTTCCTTTAAAACAAACAGGTAAAGGAAAAAGACCTGATGGCTGCGACAGTCGTTATGTTCCGACAGTCAATCTGTCTGTTCCAGGCGGTGAGGGGGTGGTGAGTGTTGGCTCGTGTGTATGAGCACTGTTGGGTGTGTTGTGGCGGTGGTGGTGTGGTGGAGTGGGGTGAGAGGACCCTGGTAATGAATGCAGATGGATTTAGGCAGAGAGGCTGAGGGGAGCGCTGGCTTCATTAGAGCCGCACCGTTTGGCCCTCTCCGCATCTCCCCCAGACCAGAGGCTCTCTTCCTGTTTGCACTCTTTCATTTTGTTTTCACTTTTTTTCTGTGTTTAAATACCCCCCCCCCCCACACACACCCAAACACAAACCACACACACCTCCATATCTATCTATCTATCTATCTATCTATCTATCTATCTATCTATCTATCTATCTATATCTTACAATCACTACCAACCCTTTGCCTAAATCTGAACATCTCATTTGTTTCTGTTGATCCCCTCTGCGTCTACCCGGTCCTAAAGCTCCCTCAGTAATATCACTGCCCCTCCCTCCCTCCCTCCCTCCCTCTGTGTCTCACCGTGGCTGGGGCCCTGGCCGTGGCTGGGGGCCGGGGGTGGGGGTGAGGGTGGGCTGGTGTCGGGGCTGCGTCTGGGATCTGGGGCCTCCAGCTCTTGTGGCACGGCCAGAGCTGAATCACTGCTGCTCCGCACCATCAGAGGAGTATCTGAGAGAGAAAAACAAAATTATTTATCATATTGGACTGAAACAACAAAAAGACAAAATAAACTTCAATGTTATTTGGCCCTAAACAGAGAGTACACTGTGGCAGACTACCTATCCACAGTCACTGATACCAGACAGAGAAAAACCTTGACCAGGTACAGACTAAGCAATCACAGTCTGGCTATTGAGAAGGGCAGACACAGGCAAACCTGGCTGCCCAGAGAAGACAGGCTGTGCACCAATTGCAACCAAGGTGCCATAGAAAGAGAGCTTCACTTCTTGGCTGAATGCTGCCAATGGAAAGACATACGAGATCAATTCTTTCCTAAATTCAGAGAAATGCATCCAGACCTTCAAAACTTTAAGGATCTAAGTCTAAGAATACTATTAGGCGAGGAACAAAAAAGCGCAAGAGTCGCAGCAAGATATATAGATGCTTGCCATAAACAAAGGGAGTCACTTCATCAGTGAAGCACACAAAAACTCAAATACACACACACACACTGCCGTTGCAGTAATGTATGATGCATGATGTTTTGTTTTATGTCTTTACACACTACTACGTACATGTATACTTTGCCAATAAAAAATTTATTTTTTGTCATGCCAATAAAGCTCAATTGAATTGAATTGAGAGAGAGAGAGAGAGAGAGAGAGAGAGAGAGGAGAGAGAGAGAGAGAGAGAGAGAGAGAGAGAGAGAGAGAGAGGGAAGGAGAGAAAGATGGACAGAAAGAGGATGGGAGAAGGAGAGAAAGAGGGTGGGGAGAGATAGAGAGGGAGGAAGAGAGAGAGAGATAGAAAGGTAGAGAGAAAGGGATAAGAGAGAGCAGGACAGAAGATTAAAAAGAGAGGAAGAGATTAAAATGAGAAAAATGACCAACGATCCACTCCAAATCTGTCCATTTCACACCACAAGCACACCAACCAGTGAATAATGTGGCCTTTATATCAGACAATAGTTCAAACAATAGTGTTTGTCTGGACGCATTGTATGAAGGAACAGAGGCCCATGGGCTGTACGCTTGGATAGTTAAGTAGTGTCTTGTAGGCGAGGAGAGTGTGTGTGTGTGTGTGCGTGTGTAACCCAGACAGCTCTCCACCTCACAACCCCAACAGGTCACCATCTATCCAGTTGCTTCATAAAGAGCCCCTCAAACACACACACATGCACCTCTTGGTCAAACATACATCTCCAATACACACACCCCAAGCCCCTTCACGCTTATGAGACCAGGCACAAAGAGAAGGGTGCCTACACTCATATGCTGGAAGGGGAACCCTGTTAAGAGGTCCTGTGGCTCTCACACCAGGGGGGGGCCTGCTACTGCTCTTCTGTCTACCACTGCACAAATAAGAGCGAGAGAGAGAGAGAGAAAAAAAAAAGAGATTCACAAGTAGAAAGTGTGGTAAGAGAGAGAGAGAGAGAGAGAGAGAGTCACAAGTAGAAAGTGTGGTAAGAGAGGGAGAGAGAGAGAGAGAGAGAGTCACAAGTAGAAAGTGTGGTAAGAGAGAGAGAGAGAGAGAGAGAAAAAAGAGATTCACAAGTAGAAAGTGTGGTAAGAGAGAGAGAGAGAGAGAGAGAGAGAGAGAGAGAGACACAAGTAGAAAGTGTGGTAAGAGAGGGAGAGAGATTCACAAGTAGAAAGTGTAGTGAGAGAGAGAGAGAGAGAGAGAGAGAGAGAGAGAGAGAGAGAGAGAGAGAGAGAGAGAGAGAGAGAGAGAGAGAGAGATTCACAAGTAGAAAGTGTGGTAAGGGTGTTAAGATCATCTCTGTTCAGCCCTGCCCTTAAGAGCATGGATTCTCTGACCATGTCTCACTCACACACACACACACACACACACACACACACACACACACACAAAAACACATTCATATCTCCCCTCATCGCCACCTGTGCCAAGTCAGTGTCGTTGTTGTTTGCAATGGCTGACATAACACCAGAGAGATCTCTCTCTCTCTCTCTCTCATTTCCTAATGACACCAAAAGCCAAATCTTCTGCCTTTCCCCAAATTGAGTGTAGCGAGCATTAATTTGGTATTGATCGCCACAATCTTATTATGACCGCCGCGCAGCGAAGCGGCGGTCATATAGGTTTAGTCAGATTTTTTTTTTTTTTCGTCAAGGATTCCCGGGACACTGAAAGACCGGGGTAGACGAAATTTGGTGGGCATGTAACCCCATATGGATAGCATGGAACCATCGCTTTTCATGCATTTCATTTCATCGTTTTGATCTGTAGCCCCCTCGCTGGACTGCACCCCCCCTGAAAGGAGGGTAGGGCAGACACAGTTTTCTGTGAATATCTTGAGAACCGTAGGGCCTAGGATTTTTTCCGTATGTTTGCCTCCAGGGGTCATGTTAACCCATTCCATGTGCACACATGTGCATAAACACACGCACACACATACAGTCACAGTAATCATACGTATGACACATACTCACAGAGTAGACATATGTATGCATGCATGCACATGCACAAACACACATACGCAGGAAAACACACAAGCAAGCAAGCAAGCACGCACACACACACACACACACACACACACACACACACACACACACACACACACACACACACACACACACACATAAACATAAACGTGTACACGCACACATGCACACAATTCAAAAATTTCTCAGAATTATGAACAGGCAAGATGGGGGTGGGGTTGTATAAAATGAATTTTACATGTGAAATCTATGAACTAATCATGTTTTGGTACTTGTTGTCTAGCAGATACCAGTGAGAATTGAGTGTGGATAATGCATAAGACAGTTAGAATCATATAGGCCTTTCAGCGTGATTTATTTTTGTGGAAAAAATGTGCTGGACTGGGCGGCGGTCATATTTTGTACCGCTCTGCGGTACATTTAGTTAAAACAAGATTCAATAGAGATGACTGAGTAAGTTTGAAGCGAAGGAGCCGTTAGGCTTTATGCAATATTCCCTCGCAGTGTGTTTGCTTTGTCAAAGCCCTCCAGGGAGTCACTAAAAATACAACAAAAGGAAATTAAAATGAGATGTGTGAGAATATGATCTCCGTGGTGGTAAACTGCATTTAAAAAATAGATCTGAAGCATTCAAAATACCTTCCGTTCGCCCCACTTGAAATAGATTGATATGAGAGTGAAGTCCTTAAGCAGACGTTAAGGGATAATCTATACGCTCGCAGTGAGTGTGTGTTCCTTTAATCAGGGAGTGCAGGGAGGGTGTGCTGAGAGGGTCAGTCCACTGATTAGACGGATGAAGGAACAGTATCAGAGAGAGAGAGGTGGAGAAAGAGAGAGACAGAGTGTGTGTGTTTGTGTGTCTGAGAGAAAGTGTGTGTGTGTGTGTGTGTGCGAGAAAGTGTGTGTGTGTGTTCGTGTAAGAGAAAGTGTGTGTGTTTGTGTGTGAGAGAGAAAGTGTGTGTGTGTTGGCAGTTAACCAGTGAACACTGGGTGTGTTCTGGCCTTGCATGGTTCTTGCTCGCTCGCTCTCTCTCTCTCTCTCTCTCTCTCTCTCTCTCTCTCTCTCTCTCGTAATCATTCTCATCACTGCCCATCTACACTTGAATCTTCCCTTAAATCAATCACGCAGCCTTATCGATGGGCAGGCGCGCACTCCCAAGCACAAATTCACTCAGAGCCTAATGAGGGGAGATTGGAGCGGGGATGTTTTTTTTCCCCCCGTTTCGTGCATTTGCTTCATTCATTATTGACCTATCGAGTGCCCAGAGCGAGCTGATTCGGGGCGATCCATCATCAGGCATCAGAGAGTGGATTTCTGTGCTGGACACGTTGACACTTAGAAGGGCCCAGAAACAAAAGTTCTCGGGGACAAAGTTAAGATGTTAAGTGAAAAGTCTTCAAGGCAATGCTAACCCTCAGTCGCCAAGGACAACGCAGGGTTTCAGGAGGAACTTCAGGAGTGAGTGCCTTGCTGAGTGAAGGTGTCCATCAGTAGGCCAAGCTGCCCAACTGATCTTTGAAGTAGAGGACAAGGAAGCTGTGACAGAATGTGTCAGTAAAGAGAGACCAGGCAAGAAGCAAGGAAGGACAGAAGGACAGAAGGCCAAAACGATGGCACAGTGCACGACATAGACGCCAGGTCCACTGTCCAGCTGAAAACAAAAACGCCCAGACGTTCCTTCTCGTCTGCCCACTCAACCACACCTGCCCCTGGCTGATGTCAAGGTCACCATGGGAACTACACCCTCCAGGGAGGAGAAGCATCCCAAGGGCCCTGTGGCACCACCCTATAATCACACAACTGAATAACACCACACCACACCACCCTCAACCCCCAACAGGTTGAAATGAGCCTGGGTGTTTCGGGGATAAATATACAACAGGCAGGGTGATATATAGTGTCCAATGTCAGAGAGTCTGGAGATGTTTGGAATGAATTCCATGGGCTGGACTGACACACACACTGGTTAGCAGTGCAAGGCGAAACGGATTCCATTTCATGTGCACAGAGGTTAAGGATGAGGTCATTCTCAACATTCGCTCAAACACACACATAAACAAAACCCGCTCCTGATGCTGATCTGTGACTGGTACTTGTTTATACCAGTTAAACAAACAGAATTGACCTGTTGGTGAGGGAGACATCCGTACCAGTAGCCTCCTCCCACTGGTGTAGCTCTGGGTAGCGTGTTTACATCTGGACGCTCCTACTGAGATCTCAACTCAGGTTCTAAGCTGCACTGGGATTGTAAAAACATGGCATCAAAATGTCATGTTTAAGGTCTGGCTTACACTGTGAAAGAGATGGCGCCAGGCTACGCGCCTTCTCGGCCATTGAATATTATAGACTACAGCAGGTGCTTTCCCCGAGTCATCCCCTTTTACTTCACCACCACCCAGAGAAACTTAACGTAGCTCACCAGCAGTGGGTGTGGAAACGTTTCCATGTACAGAAACCAGAAAGAACGAGCTTAATGAAGGGTCATCTACAAAACAAAATGACCATCTTTCAAAGGGACCTACAGCACTCAAGACTTTTGCTCGGGGCTGTGACCTCAACCAAGCACAAGGGAGACAGGAATGTGTCTGTGTGTGTGTGTGTGTGTGTGTGTCTGTGTCTGTGTCTGTGTCTGTGTGTGTGTGTGTGTGTGTGTGTGTGTGTGTGTGTGTGTGTGTGTGTGTGTGTGTGCGCGCGCGCGCGCGTCCTCTGGGCTGGGTTTTGGCAGTCAAAGCTGGTCAACATTATACAGTGTGCAAAGATCCCTGGAAATGAATGCATTCTTCAACATAAACTGCCTATGTCCCATTTATTCAACATCTATAATTGCATAGTGCCTTGAGACACACAGGACCTCTTTGCCAGAGAACATTAAAATGCTCTCCACAGGCTCACAAAGACTCTGCTGTGGGCCTGGGTGATACAGGGGCATCGCCATGGCAATCTGTATGTAAACCTAAAGAGCAATCATATATACGGTACATACATACACATCTACACCAACTAGCCATTCATTGCACATTCCCATCAAGTTTCCACATCTTCAGTGCACTGAAACCGAATGAACAGCATGAATGAGTTCTTTATATTTTACTTTCCCAGGCTGTGGAGGGTGTGTTGTGAAGATTGTGTATTGTGTGGTATGTGTGTGTGTGTGTGTGTGTGTGTGTGTGTGTGTGTGTGTGTGTGTGTGTCAGCTCAGCACTCGGACCACCAGTGCAGATGGTTTACTGCGGTTAAGCAAAGGCACTCTATCAAACATCTCTGCTTTGGCCCGTCCACTGCAGTGCATCCTGGGAAAACTCCATCAAGCTCCCTGCGGAGGTCAGCAGTGGGGCGAATCCTCTTGACCCCTGACCCTCAGAGAGGGTCATGGAGGGACACGGCAGTCCGAGGAGGGTCAAGTGAGCAGATTCCGTGGATCACGAGTCATTACTACTCTCACCACAGTTCCCCTAATTCATCCGTCGGGCTAAGCGAACACCAGCCCCATGACAGGAAGAGGAAGACACCGATAAGGAGAAAGAGAGGAGAGGGGGATAGAGAGACAGAGAGAGAGAGAGAGAGAGAGACAGAGAGAGAGAGAGAGATTGGATTGTGTGTATGTGTGTGTGGATGATAAAATAGTCAGGAAATGACCATGTGGATTCCATTGGCAAAATGTGTATCTATGTGTACTCGCAAAACAAAGGTTTGTATCAAAACCATGTTTGGAAAAGTGTGTCTCTGTGCCAGTCGGTTTGCGAGGTCAGGAGGATGAGCAAAACCAGGCAAAAAAAAGTGTGTGTGTGTGTAGTCTTATTTGGTCTGTATATAATCTACTTAATGAGTGCATCTACATCTAATTGATAAGGTGGTTAGCAATGGCTTATTGGTTGTATTAGTAGCACAGAACTTCAGAGAGAAAGAGAGAGAGAGAGGGATGACTCTTCCCTTCTCCATCCCCATGCCTCTTCCTGATCAATCCTAGCCTCCTCCACTCCGCTGGCAGTGACTGAGAGGAGAGAGAGAGAGAGAAGAGGAGGAGGAGGAGGAGGAGGAGGAGTAGGAGGATGAGGAGGAGGAGAGGAGGGGGAGAAGAGGAGAGTATCGGTGATGGGTGAGAGCAGGTCAGGGAATCGATGCGGCTCTAATCATCCCACCGTGCCGCGCCAAGGCTCCATCACCCTGCACCCTGGCCAACCCGCTTCCCTCCAGACAGCCAGCGTGTGCTGCCACGGTGAGGGATGGTCCCGCTGCCACGGCGACCAATTTTAATGGCCGCTGCTGCGGCATCTGTGAGTATTGGACATAACAGCTGAAGCTCCCACCATTTGTAATATTAATACTACCTATGTTGAGCAGACTGGACAGACATCGGACATCTGACTATAGTGTTTCAGTCCAATCCTACACACTCTATACTCCAAGTCCAACAAGAAAGAATGACAGTTGACCATCACACCAACAATTTCTTTGATAGATGATTATTATTATTATTATTATTATTATTATTATGTTACACCAACTATTACCTTGGTAACTAAAATGGATATTTTTGTTATAACTGCAGCTTTGGACGCAAGGTGGTCTGAAAGTCGAATCTAACATACTAAATCGGGCAGCTGGGTATAGTAACTTTTTTAGCCCAACAAAATAAAAGATGGTTGTGGCATTTCAGAAGAGGCCACCTGAGATGATAAATGACCCTGCTTCCGATGAAAGTGCCACGACGCCAACGCATTTTGCTCCTTTGGTCGGGGGAAAGTAGGAGATATTGTGGCATTGCCTTGACTTTTACGGGTGGCAGGAATGTAGGCAGTAAAGCAAACGTGGAAGGGATTACTGCGAGGAAGGGGGGGGGGGGGGATGAAAAAGGGCCCGCTGAACACGCGGTACTGCGGCTCAAAATGAGAGCGTTCGCCACATATATGCTGCGCTCGTAAAAAGTTTAGCTTGGGATTAGGGTGGGGGAGAGGTGAGCTATTAAGGGAATTCCTGGAGCCGCGGTCGGTTTTAGGGGCTGAAAGTTATGGCTGGGACGTTAGGAAGCCGCCACCGCCGCCAATCAGTGTGAATATACAGTGAGGGTTTCTGGACGAAGGCTCCTGAAACGAAAACGGAGCCTGGCTGCGCTGTGAGTGCGGTGTTCGCTAGCTGACGCGTATGGTCCAGGGCTGATCCCAGGCCAGCTGGCGGAGCAGCAGGTGGCGTTTGCTGAGATCAGACGCAGTCGGAACACCCACCTGTCTCTCTTGTGGCGTCGTGCAGAGACGGAGACGAATACACACTCGGACTGATTCATTCATGAGACTCACTTAACATGACAGACATATTAGGACTATACAACTGTCTCCGAGTTGGGGGCCAAAGTCAAACACTAATAGAGAGACACACACACACACACACACGCTCACACACACACACACACTGAGACAAAACATCTGTCCCTGAGTGGCCCTCAGACATGCACGAATGCAAACACACACACACACGTACTTACAACATTTACACCCAAGGCTGAGCAGATGTTTGTGTGTGCTCAATCATTTACGGCTGCCCACAATGCCATTACAGACAAGAGACAGAGCAGCGGCGTCAGCTGCGTTCGATACGAACACGCCATTCACAAACGCTCCATTACACGTTACACGCCACAACAAAGGCAACCGTGCCCAATGTGCTTAAGGCCACATGGACACATGGACACAAGGGCCACAGAGTGGCAACTGCATGGACAGAGCCACATTCACTCTGTGTGTGTGTGTGTGTGTATGTGTGTGTATGTGTGTGTGAATGTGTGTGTGTGTGTGTGTGTGTGCACGCACTTCTAATTTGGACACAGAGTGTTGCGGACACAACAAAGGAAGCTCTTATTCAATCAGTCTCGCTCCAGGGAGAGGTGCTGCAGGAGGTCAGTGGCTAACTGAATTAGCTGGGGATGCAGGGCTGTGCAGGGATGGGGGCTAAGAGCTGGTTAAGAAAAGGCAGCCATTTAAATGGAGCTTCACGCTCAGCTGGCTTCTCCCTGACTAGGCCTGGTAATCCAGTTACCAGAGGGGGTGGGGGTGGGGGGAGGGGTGATTAGAAGTTGCAGAGAAAAGTGTGTGTGTGAGAGAGAAAGAGAGAGAAAGAGAGAGAGTGTGTGTGTGTGTGAGTGTCACTGTGAAAGAGAAAGAGAGAGAGAGAAAGAGAGAGAAAGAGAGAGAGAGAGAGAGAGAGAGAGAGAGAGAGAGAGAGAGAGAGAGAGAGAGAGAACGCTGTCATATCAGAAAGATAGTGTTTGTGAGTATGCATACATCAGAGGAAGTAAGTGTGCATATGAGTACATTCAGCGAGATGTTGCAGGTGAGGGTGAGACTGTGCTTTTCTCAAAAGTGTGAAGAAAAATAATATTGTATATCTGTGTGTGTGTGTGTGTGTGTGTGTGTGTGTCTGTATGCACACACTTCACACATCAGACAGCGAGGGTAATGTGTAAAACAGTTTGTCGTGAATTTGCATGCCTTTGAAAAGGCGCTTAACATCTCCAGCATCTGCGTTTAAGAAACTCTCTAAGTGGGTCATCCACGCTCTAACCCCCAAATTACCAGCACCACCACCACCACCACCACCACCACCACGCCTGGAGAGACCTGCCAGCCCAGGCAGAGAGACCGGTGCACACAGGCTGGAGCCCTGAGGGGCCAGAGGGCAGCCTGGTGCCCACATGTGGGGGCTGGCGGGGCAGGTGGCGCCCCAGGAGGGGCCCCTGGGCGGGGGTGGTTCCCAAGACGGAGCAGGGTGTTCTGGGTCACCCCAAAATTAAAGTGGGGGAGAAAGAGATGGCACTCGAGGGTCATAGCCTCTCCAAAGAGCGTAGAGAGAGAGAGAGGGGGCCCAGCTGTTGGGATGGGAGCGGGAGGTGTGGAAGGGGATGGGCATGAGTAAGTGAGAGATTGATTGACAGGCGACGGGCTGTCAGTCACGCCTTAAAGAGATGGGCTTAGAGGCGAAGAGCTAGGTCTGAAAGAGAAGCAGTCTGAAGGATGATGCTCTTTAGCTCATTATGCTAACGGAGGGCAAGGAGCTGGCCTTTTTAGAGGCTGCTGTCTCAGAGGCGCACATCAAAGGCACTCACACACACACACACACACACACACACACACACAGCATTGCAGGGGCTTTTTCTTGGGAGCTTTCAATCCTTTTTCCATACTTTTTCACCCTCCACTGGCTCGACCGCATCTCATTGTTTCCTGGCTGTGAATGCACACGCAAGTGTTACTACAGATGAGATCACCGCTGGGCAAACACCCACTAGCAGCAACTCAACATGCCATTGATAATATTTTGCTAAAGCTAATCCAAATTCTCTCTCTAGCACACACTCTCTCCCTCTCTCTAAGCTGTATTCATTATACCATGTGTCCAGACATGGGAATTATTTCTAGTCCTTATTCACACACACACACACTTTCATAAACAGTGCCGTCTTCATTTGTGGGCTTTCTGTCTGAGCAAGACACCTGTCCCAATGATGCCACCACACACACACACACCAACATATACAGTACAAACACACACACACACAGGGGTAAGAACTGAAAGAGTCTCATACACTACTGTGAGAACCACAGCTGTTTTCTTCATCCTGCGCCGCGATGGCTGTGAGCTCATACGGCTGTCGATGGCCCGTGCCGGGGCATCTGGGAAACGTAGTGTTTGTTTAAGCTGCCCCAGACAGGAAAAACAGGCAACAGGGACTACCACTGACCGCTTATGACCAACTAACTTCACTTCACTTCCACACACACACACACAAAGAACAAAACCATCAGCATACATTTGCTTCTTTTCAGTGTACCTTGGAGAGAACTAAATAGAAGGAACAAGAAAAACACCTTCCTTAATAACACAAGCAGCAACAACAAGCAACAATGAAACTGAATTCAAATAAATGAATCTGCTCTGATGATAAAATGACAAGGGGAATTAGATTCCTTCCCTGATTTTCCCTGAATTGAAAGCACTATATATATTAGGTCTAGATTAATTCAGAGACACTTAATGCAACAGAAACTTCTCAAGCCCTTAAGCATGAGCTTACCTTAAGGCTTAAGTGTACTTCAAGTAAGTC
>NC_055979.1:22712270-22748975 GCF_018492685.1 Alosa sapidissima | reverse complement strand
AACACGCTTCAGCCAAGCTGGTCAGAAAGGGTGGAGGGGGAGGGAAGTGTTCCTTCTGCCTCTAATAACACAAGCCCTGTTTTAGCTTGATAACTGCAGCCTGTGAAGCGCGAGTGGAAAGAGAGACCCAAACTCCTGTAAAGGCCCATTCACACCAAGAACGATAACGATAGCTATAAATAAATATCGTTCTCGTTAATATGAATGACGACGTTCACACATAAACTATAACGATAACGACATGAAGAACGATATCGTTGGGGATTACTTTCAGAGCGATTTTCAGAACGATAAAAAGCTAATAGCCAATCAGAACCCATTGAATTGTAACCGTCACATTCATTAACACAGGAGAGACTTTGTTTATTGTTGTTCAGTGTGAACGCTTTTATCGTTATGGTTATAGTTATCGTTCTTGGTGTGAATAGGCCTTAAAGGTGGCTAAATATGACATGCCATTTAGAACGCCATTTAGAATGTCATTTAGAATGTCTTGCATGCCAACAAACTCAACAATCTCATGGGGGGGGGGGGGGGGGGGGGGTACTGGCCCCTGTAGGCTAAATAAATCTAAACTTCCTTATCATGTAGGACAACATAAACACATCAGTATAAACCA
Organism: Alosa sapidissima; assembly: GCF_018492685.1. Lineage (NCBI taxonomy): Eukaryota > Metazoa > Chordata > Actinopteri > Clupeiformes > Clupeidae > Alosa > Alosa sapidissima. The sequence goes on along the minus strand of NC_055979.1, from coordinate 22,748,356 downwards.
TTATGTCATAACTACAAATGCTTCACAGAGGGGCCATTTGTATTACTGACTTACATTGATGTCTGGCTGTTTGAAAACCCTGAAGCAGGGAGGACGCGCAATATTTTTAAATGTGCTTGAACTTCCAGAGAACTGCACCCATGACCTTGGCAAAGTTAGTTCTGTCTCTACCAGACGAGTGACAGGAAAGCACTGTTAAAAAAAAAAAAAACCTCACCACACAGGAAAGAAAAGCAGTGACCTTAAGGCTTACCTTGTCGCGGTCCTCCACCAGGTCAGTCAGCATGTCATCTGGGTCCAGGATCCCCCCGTCGGCGTACTCCACGTGGTGCGTCCGCACGCGCACCTCCCCATCCTGTGGGAAACAACAACGCAAGACATCTTAGATTTCCCCTTTTCATCGACCACGCACAAAGCACAAAACTACTCAATTTTGGGGGGTTTTGCGTTTGTAAAACATGACTTGTCTACTGAACTACAGGAGCTTTTTAAAAGCAGGACAGACAAGCTCAGATCCATTCAAAGTCTGTCCTCACATACCAAAGAGGAAGTCAGAATCAGGCAATATCATGGAGCTGCAAATCACTGTCTATTACATTTCACTCAATGAGACAAACTGACAGATTCAGCTCAAATTTATTTCAAAAGAGAAAAAAAGACATGGCGGCATGTTGTCTAACATGTTAACTAACATCAGACTGTCTCTAAAGAAGAGGCAGAGAGCAATACACTATTTTACCCTAACAATACAGTGCTTGTATAGCCATCATAAAAAGGGAAGTGCAGCACAATATGCTTCCGAATGAAGGGGATGGAGATATCAACTGGCACAGATTTATTACAGCATGACAGCTGGAGTGCAATGCGATCCGCTACATGGGTGGTATGCAGTAACTGTGCTCAGATCAGCGGCGCTGGAGGGCTTGGTTGTCCAGCGCTCACGCTGACAAGCCCTAGAGGCTCCGCAGGTGCGGTGGGGCTGGGTGTGGGCTTCCTCTCCGTCCATTCCACTTCAGGAGGGTCATGAACACACAACACACACACACACACAGAATTACTCAAGAGCTCACTTTCCAGTGATCCTTGATTGCGGCCCTGCACGGAATCCATATGAAGCATTCCGGCTATTGTTTTCAGCTGGGCTGGTATGGGGGTGGATGGGGAAAGAAGACAGTTTCCCTTATCAGCATGGGGGTTCTGACAAAGCTAACAGACCCACCAACAATGCAGAGGGAGAAATGGTCCACAATACTGACTTCCTATTTCTCCTCACAATGAGGGACCTGTGATTTACACAGGCAGCAATTCACGTCGAGTAAATCTCAACAGAGTGAACTACTGAAACGTGTATGAAAAGAGAAGTTGACCATTGAGTAAATGTTTACCATTTTGTTTAGACGTGAGAACTGAGATCTATGATGTCAAAAGGCAGCTTGGCTCAGTAATTGAACAATAAATATTTCTCTGTCAAGACCCCCAGTGAGTACCGGACATAGCTTTGGATTATGTGGTTTACACATGTGGAATCCTAAACTATGACTGGCATTCTGTGACTACCTAATGCCAAAAGGACAATTAAAACACCACTCAGGGAGTTAAGATGAGGATGGTTGCTTGTTGCTATGTGCCAATGAATGAATAATACACAAATTAACACAATGATTAAAATAAAATGAATAAATGAATTTGTTTCTGTGAAAAATTCAACAAAGGAGCTGATTGTTCTTCTTTGGTGTACTGTATCTATATAGGGACCCCCGCTGCTAAATCAACTCCGCTGTGTAAGCTGTACAATGGCAGGGGCAGTGGGCTAACCAAACAGCACTGCTCTCAAACAAACAGGCAGCGGGGTTGGAATGTCACTCTCTGGCAGAGAGCCAGCGTCCTCCCCGTCTTCAACTTGATCTCAGTCTCTATCAGTCGCTCCCCATCTCTCTCTGAAAACCCAGTATCTCATACAAACGCCATGTTTTTCTCTTAAGGGGTGACGAAGACAGAATTTGTGCGCGCTCATTGGCAGTGGTAGTAGTAGAGTAGTAGAATGCCTGTTATTGTTTACTAAAAACAAGTCACAATTGTCACCAGGCTACAGATTAACTCCGGTTACCCAATTCAAGGACAGACGGTGTGGAATGCATGCAGTGTGGAATGCATACTGTAGTGCTAACTGTGAAGTGTTGTTCACCCACAGGCCAAAAAAACACTGTATGACTGAGGAGGGGGGTGGGGGGAAAGAACCACACACTCATGTCATGATGAGTGTATCCATATCACGCCCTCTACCTTGTCTCATAGTTCACTCAAAGTCCTTGGCATAGCTGAAATACCAGCAGGTTTCAAAACAGGTAAAACCAGTGGAGCGTGTGTGTGTGTATTCACCCAGAACTGGTTTAGAGTGAAACAGAGCACTCTTGGAAAACAGATGACAAAGGCGGATTCAGGCTCAGAATGCTGCAATGACACCAGCATTAAAAAAAAAATGACACAAACCCATTAACAATTACCAAAACAGTTGACTGATGAATCCCTCATTGTTGCAGTCCTGGTATTCTCCCAGAAACATGGAGCAGGTTTCATGTGAAACAGGAGCAGCCTGGGAACAGGCTTATGTAAGATTCAGCAGTGACGCCACACACAGGACGAGCGTCTGCCGGTAGGAAAGATGTGGTGCACACGTGGAAAGATGTGGTGCTGTGGACACGAGAGGGGTGTGCCATCACATTCCGTGATGACATCACCGCGTGAGTCTTGTTGCCACGAAGGCTTCATAAACAAAACAGACGTGGTACCTGAGGGGATACCTACGAGGCAATCACGAGGCAACCTTTTGCACTCTACTGCAGGTGTATCGCCTACACAACCACATGCACAAGGGTCAACACAGTGGTCCTAAAACACGCAGGATTAGCTTCTTTTTTTTTTTCCAGGAATTGTAATCTTCTTGCGTCAAAGCGAGGGGTAAGGAAATGGCAAAAATGTCAGTCGGTCCAACGCATTCCCAAATGCTGCTTCAGTCTTTAGCAGCACTCTCCAGAGCAGTGCACACTTTGTGGTGGCTCAGCTGGCCTGGGAAAATGCTTATATAGCGTGCTGCAGTCCAACTGCCAGTGGTCAAACAGAGTGTTTTCTGTTCTGCTCCAGAAGCCTGGAGCTATCCCAGCATGCAAAGCTTCACAGGAGGGGGAAGAAAACGCCGCATGACAAACTGGGCACAAAACAAAGTATAGTATAAGTATTTTTACTTTTTTGATCCCGTGAGGGAAATTTGGTCTCTGCATTTAACCCAATGGGTGAATTAGTGAAACACAAACAGCACACAGTGATCACACTGAGCTACAACGGCGGCGCTCAGGGAGCAGTGAGGGGTTAGGTGCCTTGCTCAAGGGCACTTCAGCCCCGGCCCACTGGTCAGGGCTCGAACTGGCAACCCTCCGGTTACAAGTCCAGAGTGCTAACCAGTGGGCTACGGCTGTGGGAGCATCGCACTCTCTACGTACAGTTCGTGTCACAGGATCTAAACACACACACACACACACACACACACACACACACACACGAGAAGTGCATGTGTGTTGAGAAAGCAAAAACTGTCCATGCCCCTAGCAGAGGCCAAATAGCAATAAATAGTAAAATCACTTTAACCTCTTCACCACAATGATGATGCACCGGCTGATGTGGTAACCCCTGCTTTCCAAAACACCCTCAGTTGTTCAAATCCCTCCATATTACACCAGGTTTCTTGGAAAATTCTGTTTTAAAGCATCAAAATTGATCCAAATGAAATAAACATTTGCTTCTGGGTGTTTGTTGACCGCATTAGCAACGCAAATGCTAAAATGCTCTTTTTGCGGTTCATATCTACCAAAGTAACAGCAGGTATTTAATCTGAACCGACATCTCAACTTCAATAACTGTGTGTGATGGCCCAAGAAGAGATTCCTCAGATGACTCATTGATCATTTATTGCAATTGGCCTGTGATACTACTGTAGCTGCCTCAGACAGAGTGCAGCCCCATACCCCCATGCTGTCTACAACACAGTTGAAAGTTCAAAGTGCACGAGGCTTGTTATTGCTGATGGTGACTGTTATGGGGCGCTTCGCCTTCTCTCTTGGCACTGGGCCAAACGTTAAGTGATCTCAGCTTCTTTTTGTTGCCAGTTCAGCTCAGCACCATCTGGACTGTCAGAGGATCTGTAGATGCAAACCCAGTATGCCAGTAGAGGCCAGCATGGGAAAACTGGAGATAAGACTGTGTTGTTCGTTTTTTTTTTTGTCTCAGTCAGACAGTGACACACACGGCAAGCTTCTCTCTGACACTGCCATGAGGCACAGCAAGAGACTCTATGAAGGACTGAAATACCAGCAAAAGAATGGAAATAACGACTTCTACAGAGACAGATCGCTGTACTTAAAAGGCCATAAGAAATATTAAGAGGAGCTTCAATATGTCTGAAATATGACACAACTGGCTGTCGTCCCAAAACAGCGTTGCTTCTGTTGTGCGCATTTGCATTTGGGTTTCAGTCCAAAGCATTTTGATGTTAATGAGACTACTGGGACGCGTGTCCAGTTATGCTAAACTGTAATAAAGGAAGAAAGGAACTGACCAAAAACACATGACAAACTACCACAACAAGAAGAAGGCAGCAAGAATATAACAGCAGTAGCTTAACTCTACAGTTCTACAAGTAGTTTTATAATAACCCTCCTACATGCTTTCTAAGCATTAGGTTACAGGGCCATATTCATCTCTTTGGTAATGAGATGATTAGGTCTCCTTTAAAAGTGATTGCATTCCTCAAGGACCAACAAAACCACTCGAGCATGCCGAGAGCAAACTATTAGTATAGCGGTTCACACTATATTCAGGGCACTGGCACCACAAACACACACACACAGACACACACACAGACACAGACACAGACACAAAGACACACACACATCATAATCCTTGAAACACTCCATTACACTCCAGCGGGGAAATGCTCAGGGATTAGGGTGACAAAAACATTAATGACAAGAGAGAAACCCGACGGAGAGAGTGAGAGCTATTGAGACTTCAGACAGTGCCAAAGACGTGAGGTAATTAGCAGCTCTTCACTGTATCTGCGAGGAGGCTGCTTTCGTAGTGTTTGGAAAGCCTTTCAAAAGGTGTAGCTGTTGCACAGAAGTGTTGAAGGTGCACAGAGAAGTGTGGCAAAGCTCAATAACGAGAGCAGTCCTCGAAGTTGTGAGGCCCATTTCACGGTCTCTCTCAAATGTGCAGTTTCAAAGCACCTTTAGGAAAAGTGGCCAAAATCTGACCTCTAAGCTCTTATTGAACCCTTTTTGAACTCATTGAAAAACACAAAAAACACATAGGCCTATATATTATACAAATAAATTCAAAGAAAGATATTAATTTTCATTAAGCTAATTTGTGTATGCACATCATACAAGTGTGTATGCACATCATACAATATCATCATGATATATAATGACTAGCCCACAGGCTGTCAAAGTCATGTAAAAGCCTAAAGTAAATCTCAGGGGGGAACTGTGCCGTGGACTTTGAGTACAATATGAATGCCTGCCGGTTATACAGGCCATCAATTACAAACAAATCTCTAGAAATATCACTGACACAAATACCCCACTGGGTGACTCCTACACTAATGACAAACAAAACCTTCCCCATTGTCTGATGCCCTATTTGATGGTTCTCCTGCTAATTACAAACAACAGCACATCTCTATTGTCTCATCTAAAAGCCATTGAAAATGACAATAAGCCAACCCACTACAGTTGGGCATCCATATGGAAGTCAAGATAAGTGACTTGTCCTCCCATATGTAAATAATGGTCCATGAGACAAACAATAGCCAAAATGGCAAGCAGATGGGCATGGGCTGCGCATTAATCAAGTTCTATGGAAACACACCAGTCATGGGGACAAAACTATCGATCTTCCAGGAACACACACACGTCTGAAGGGTGCAGGCAAGTATTTGGAGATTAGAAGCCACAGTTCTGGGGGCACAGTACTGAGTGGATTGGGAACCCACACACACACACACACACACGCCCACCCACACAGCCACACACACACTCACAGCCACACACACACACAGTCACACACACACAGCTACAGACACTCAGAGGTCCCCAAGCTAGACGAATATCCCTGAGAGACAGAGTCTGATAGAGCTGCCAGCGTGGAGTGGGCACCATCCATCCGTAACAGCTGGCACCCCCTCATACATCAGCGGCCTCGCTGGGGCCAAACGCAGGCCGATAACGTCCATCAGTCACAGGCGCGAAACACTCCGGAACAAAGCCGCCATCAACGGGCTGACAGGCTGACGCGCAGACCGAGGCGGGCTCATCAGAACCCAGCGTCCACCTGGTTGCAGCGATACGGGGCTATCCATCAGGGCTTTCACATCAGTATATTCATCACGGAGCGGCGCCCGCATACAGTGTGCGTCAGCACCGGCGCACTGGCACCACACAGGACTCCAGAGACGGAATACTGAGGACCCACTCAGTGAGCAGGAGGAAGTCGAACAGAGTCGTGTAAGGGGACACCACCACCGCGCATCAGCAGCAGCACAGATAGATAACGAGACGGCTGCTAAAAGAGTTAGGAGAAGGGGGAGAGCAAAACGAAATGAAGTGAAGACTTTTAAATGACGTTAAGTGAGGGCTCCAGTCAAGATTCTGAAAATTCGGGAAAGTTTCAGACATACTTCACTGTGGAGAGGTCTGGAGAGAGCTCTTCGGAAACAAACAGTCAAGATAAATTCGAGGAAAAAAACATATGCCTCTGTGTATTTACTTCTGAGACTAACTATACTCAAATCTTATCACTGTGAACATGATTTGATATGAGTGAAGTGGCTTTTGAATGCACCATGCTTGGTAGACTATATTTTTGAATCATACATACACCATTAACAAGCTAGGAATGTGAAATGCCCCCTACTGAAAGACATAATATTTCTATTCTTGGAGACCATTTATATTCCATTGTGGGAGCAGAAAGTAGATTGAGGTTTATTCCTCTGCCTTATTTGCATAAAGACTGGGGAAGGGAATGAGGTATTTCAGAAACTCTCCAGCCAGATTATACGTCTGAATTAAAAACTTGCATTTAATAAGTATTCATATAACTACCAGCTGACTCAGGATACGAGTTCAGGCACTAATTTCCCTGTGGTGTCAGCAGATGAAATCTTTCAATAAACCAGATAATCCTTTTCATTTCTATAACCCTGTGAAATATCATTCACAGGAATGACTCTCTTGAACAGCTACCATATCAGATATATGGTTTATTTCCTTTGTGGACTTTAAAAATCGTTCAAATATTTTGCTGAATTGTAAACTATTGTAGATTGATAGCTGCAATAGGCCTAACAGAAGAGCAGGTATGCAGTGCAAGCCTTATGATTACTTGCTTGCTTGCATGGCATCTCATTACTTGCATGGCATCTCGTGGGCCTTAAAAAACAGATGAATCAGGGATTTATGATTTCAACAAAAGAAACGTTGGCAGATTTTTTTTTTCAGGCTGACCTCTTCCATAGCAATGAAATCCTCAGGAAGCTAGTGTGTAGGTTAGCCTACTTGAGGAACGCATGTGCAATGCATTGCCACAGCAGCCTGGCACCAATTGTTTTTTAATGCTACTCGGCTAATCACAACTACAAACAACTGAGCATTTGATTTCTATTTTGTTGCTGTTTTAATACTGCACTGTAACTAGGCCCTATACAGGAACCAGGCTAAAATTGTATAGATAGAATCAAACACTTCTCGCAATGGGGAAAGAAACCGGTAGCCACGCCCCATTGCAGGTGTATAGGCGACTTTTAAATTCGAATTGCTGTCAGAATATAGCCTACCATAAGGTTACAATATAACAGAGAAAATGTTAAAGATATCACACAATTAAAACACATGTTACTGTGCTATTGACGTCAATAGTTTGATAGATAAGAACTTACCTGTTCGACAATCTTCCTGTATCTTTGGGTAGCCTGTTCCATAAGATCCCGTACAAACCAGCCATCCTTACACGGAACAACTACGCGAGTTTTTCCGAAATTTACTGTTACCTTCATGTCGCCGTTAACATCCGATATCCCTAAAAAGTGTTTAAAATCTACATGAGGAAACTTATTACACCAGTTTCATTCGTGTAGGCTTCTCACTAGCTGCTACCAGACGCTCACGGAATAGCAACAGGTGTCACTGACGAGGTGAAATCAGCCTCGAAAATGTGTTAACTCATCTAACGTTACACACTGTAGGCTGTTGGTAAAATAGTTTTGAAAATTTGAACTCAGTCCTCAGTGCCTGAAACCGTGGAGAGGTAGCCTAGGTGAAGTGCACGCGGGTCCAACAATGCTAGCTCATTACTATCCAAGCGGTCAGGTTTGTGAAAGCGGAAGCTAAGCCACATAAGTGACCATAAGAAACTCTCAGATGAGGAATGATGGTCCAAAGTTTCTGTTGTTCCAAAGTTTCTGTTGTTGTAACCTAGAATTGCACCACAATCACTTGTTTATAACTATGGGCAGATTAGTAGTGGGTCTTATCAGCCACTGGAGTTAGAGGCTACAGACAGACAGAACACGAAACACGGAAAGTTCCAGCAACAATGTAGCCAACACGGACACTACAGAAGACAGAATAGCCAACGTTTCGGCAGATGTAATGCTTTTCTGGATTCCTTATTCTTCAATAGACATCCGCCGCCGGTAGTCTTCATCAGCAATGATAGGACACTGACAGGTGGAGTTCCGAAGATTTAACTTCCTTGTCTTTTCCAACAAACTCACATTGCTTTCAATCCAATTGAGCGTATTATATTTTTAAAACAACATTTAAATAGCCTTCTAATTTAGCTTTGTGGACTCAGTGGAAGAGTTAGGGTTTCAACAAACTCATATATCCATCCAGCATGGAAATTAAATCAATCCCGATGTAAACTTCGTTTGGGAAAGCGGACTGACCCTAGAGGTTGATCGTGTGATGTAACACACTTCCTTTCCTGACAGTCAGGACACCTGCCAAACGGGATTGCAACTATCCCCTCATCACATACAGTAGGCTACATGATGTTTCTTTTTGACTTACGAGTCTTAAGTTACATGCGCATTGTAAAAATAGGTAAATGACTCAGTGTTTGTGGAAACTTTTGATTGCCTCATTACTAGCGTAAACACACTGCAATAAATCCATGACATCAGTCAGCTGGAGGGTTGTCTTGGCTTTGTTTGGGAAATAGTTGCAAGACAGGATAGAGCATGTGAAGATATCAGAGGCATTACAAGTGCCAGGAAAGAAAATTGTCTATCTTACCTATCCTGTAATTCCATATAGGATATTAAATCTCTTTTAATTACAACAATTCAGATTTTATTGAAATATTTTGAAATTAACAACAAATGAAACTGTAGCCGTCCCTTCCATGCTCCTGAAGCAACATCTTGATTGGCTGGAATTGTTCATGATTTGGATCTAGCCACTGTTTGTGCATTTACAGAGCAGACCATGTAGCCTATAAGCACCAGGGAGTTTCAGCATAGACACAGAACGGACAGCTAGAGGAGCTGAATTCAACACATAAAGTGTAATGGATTGCAGTGTATTGAAATGCACCTTGTACATCACATCACTCAAAATGTACTCTTGTGTGTACAACCTATAACAACAGTCATGCTATTGGGGTTTATTCAAATCTGTTCCTCATGGCTGGACTATTTGGTTGCCTTTTGTATACATTAGGGATATAACTATCTGTTACACAGGGTGTATTTCATTCTTAAACATATACAGTATGTGTATGTTTTTGATTATACATCAATATATATTACAGAAATATATACAGAAGCATGTTAATGTACATTTTCAAAGGCTCCAATGCACAACAGTGTAACATAATCTTTCCATAGTCTATTAAATGCAGTCATATTTGATAGCAGTGGATTGATGCCATTTCCAACTAGTAATCAGAAGGAATACAAGAAAATGCTGTGAGACTTGGATTGTAATGAACTGTGAGAATAAATAACACTCCAAATGTAAAATCAGACACTTCTTGTCGAGCTATATTCCAACATCTGACCCACTTTCAACGCAGTTTATCCCTAGTCATCAGCCTCACAGTAGCGATTCATTATTCAGACCACCCAGAAATGCAGTGTTGTCCCTCTCCTCAAAAACCCCAAACAACTCAGTGACCCAATTACCCAACACTTTGCTCCATTCTCACTCATGATTTCCTCGGTCCTTCTCTCTCTCTCTCTCTCTCTCTCTCAATTAAATTCAATTCAGTTCAGTTCAAGAAAGCTTTATTGGCATGGACGTTTCAATAACATTATTGCCAAAGCTCAGTTACATGTACACATAAAGTAGGTGCATAGACAGACAATTACATATTTAGACAATACACATAAACATTAGAGAATGGCTTTATAACAAAGGCAATTGTAATAATATCATTCAAGGAGTATATACAACATAAAGCATACAATGAGCTACTGGATATCCCTCAGGGTCATTCCACGTCAATTCAACCAGGGCCCACGCACTTAGGTCTCAAAAAATTCTGAAAAAATTACCAGGTGTACCTATGTTACCCAGGAGACACACTGTAAAATTACTCTTATGTAAGATCAATACTTTCCAAGATACAGCCAGTTTTACAGGGGGAGGGGGGTGTCGTTTTTGTTCGGCCTCTTTTTTTTTTTGTCAAAGTTCACAAGCCCACAGCGCAAGAACTAAACCATGTAGGAGGCTCAAATTTTGCATGCTGGTACATAAATAGGAATAGTATGTAGCAAAATCGTCACGTTTGGTCTGGATAATCCTGCATGGTCATAGCTGTCCCTCAAAGTTGATACAAATTGTATTGGAGTTTTTGGCTGGGCTCTGTTTAAGCCTTCAGAAGACATATTTGTACTCAACATAGGCTCTTGATTTATTTTTCTTACTGAGATAAGTAGAAACACTCTCACAAAAAACAATGAACAGAAAATAAATTCCTTCAGGGTCTGAACAGCAGACTTTACAAGTCTAAAAAATCATTTTGGTTATCATTTTCAGAGCACCCAAACACCTTGTGGGAATATACAAAGATTTTTTTCATATTTTTTTCTTTATTCTCCATGATCTTTTCTTTTTTAAAACACCAATTTGACTTGTCTTATGCAAATCTTTCTTTTTCACTTTCCACCCTGAACATGGGCATAATGCACCATTGACATCAATATGTTTTGCATAGAGCTACCACAGGTTACTCTATACAACCACAGGTGGCAGTGTGGTGACTATATATAAAACATATTGATGTCAATGGGGCATTTTGCCCATGTTCAGGGTGGAAAATAAAAAAGAAAGATTTGCATAAGACAAGTCAAATTGGTGTTTTCAAAAAGAAGGGATCATGGAGAATAAAGAAAAACATATTTAAAAAATCTTTGTATATTCCCACAAGGTGTTTGGGTGCTCTGAAAATGATAACCAAAATGATTTTTCAGACTTGTGAGGTCTGCTGTTCAGACCCTGAAGGGATTTGTTTTCTGTTCATTGCTTTTTGTGAGAGTGTTTCTACTTATCTCAGTAAGGAAAATAAATCAAGAGCCTATGTTGAGTACAAATATGTCTTCTGAAGGCTTAAACAGAGCCCAGACAAAAACTCCAATAAAATTTGTATCAAATTTGAGGGACAGCTATGACCATGCAGGATTATCCAGACCAAACATGACCATTTTGCTACATACTATTTCTATTTATGTACCAGCATGCAAAATTTGAGCCTCCTACATGGTTTAGTTCTTGCGCTGTGGGCTTGTGAACTTTGACAAAAAAAAGAGGCCGAACAAAATCGACCCCCCCCCCCCCCCCCCCCCCTGTAAAACTGGCTGTATCTTGGAAAGTATTGATCTTACATAAGAGTATTTTTACAGTGTGTCTCCTGGGTAACATAGGTACACCTGGTAATTTTTTCAGAATTTTTTGAGACCTAAGTGCGTGGGCCCTGGTTGAACTGACGTGGAATGACCCCTCAGGTTATGGCAGGCTACTAAATATTTTGCAGCTAAAGTGGCCACATCCTTGTTCTCTCCAATGATGTATGGCAATTTTGCCTCATTTGTAAATGTTGGGAATTCAGGGATGGCTGCGGTGAATTAGATGTATGAGGATTTCCTAATTTCTTCATATTTTGTCCATTCTGTTAGAAAATGTAATTCTATCTCTCTCTCTCTGTCTCCTCCTCTCTGGTCTGCTCAGAGAACCTTAATCTGTCTATTTCTGAGTGTGATGTGTGGTAGCTGCATTTGTGCTGTGTTGTATCCATGCTATGTCTACATATTTGTGAGAAGTAATTGGCATACCTGTCAGCTCGCTTCTATTTGTCTGAACCTACACACCTACATACACACACACACCTACAGTACATACACACCACACACACTCGTACACAAAACACAGAGCCAGCTGGAACAACCATCATCATGACAAGCAATTATTTTCTCCGGACATTCTAATCTGTTCTTAATGTTCTAGCCATTTCCAAGACAGCAAACCCACCCACCTTCGTCTTCAGCCCAGTGCCCGTTTTTCCCTCTACGCCAGTGTCCAGAAACACCCCGGACAGCGTTCTTAGGCCTCTGCCATCTGTTGGTTCAGCCATGCCAACCAATTCAGAGATGTGCCTCCAACACTCCCCATCTCCCTCTCTCTTGGTGCTTCATCTACTTTACCTCACCGCTTCCAGCACATTTTCAAACGAGTGTCACCATGGCCGATTTGAGATTTTGAGGCCTATTATCCTCCCCCCGACTATAATACGAGAGAGCTCTAACAAGGCAGAGCCAACGCTGCGGCTGCTTTTTAGTAGTGGCACACAATGCTCTGGCCGGCTGCTGTGGCAGCGGATTCGGTTCGTGTCAGCGAGTGCCTGCTGGTCCACCAAATGGGCTCTCGTTGCTCTTGCATTAGCATTAGCGGATAGCCTGTGGATTGGAGCGGACCCGTTGGGAGAGTAGATGAGTGATGGGCTTCCATCTCTGGGTCGTAGCAAGGGCGCGTAAAACAGGAGCCTGAGCCTCATAAAATGGCGAAAAGAGGGAAAGAAATGGCTTCCTGCTGATGGGTAGCAATCAATGCAAAAGAGAAGTATAAGTATATTGTGATGGCCACAGCCACACATGGTAACACAAGCCCTCACTTTACAAATGCACATTATTAGTTTCTTTTGGTACATCATGAATTTGCTGCACATTTTATTGTTTGCAGTCACATGTGCTATTCTATTTAAATAACTCATTCAACATTTTGTTTCATTTATTTACTTTATGTCAGTTGTGTCTTTAGTGTCATTATACTTTTGGTTGACCTCTTTTATAGGCCTAATTGTCAGTTTGTAGACTTTGTCAGTTTTTGATCATTTTTTGGGTAATAAAAACCCTCCATTTTGAACCAAACCTCCTTGTGTCCTCATGCCTCACTGATCGGTCCCTTACATATATATATATACTCTTTTGATCCCGTGAGGAAAATTTGGTCTCTGCATTTATCCCAATCTGTGAATTAGTGAAACACACACAGCACACAGTGAACACACAGTGAGGTGAAGCACACACTAATCCCGACGCAGTGAGCTGCCTGCATCAACAGCGGCGCTCGGGGAGCAGTGAGAGGTTAGGTGCCTACTGGTCGGGGTTCGAAACGGCAACCCTCCGGTTACAGGTTACAAGTGCTAACCAGTAGGCTACGGCTGCCCCAAAACACATAACCACACACAGACACTCGAACAAACATGTACGCTGTGTCTCAGATGGCATACTTCCATCAGTACACTTTAAAGCTTACTCGCATAATGCATGAATTTCAACAGAATAGTGTTGTCCCAAATCGAACACCAACTCCGTGCCAAGATGGTGTCCTCTGAGGGCGAAAAGTGTCCATCATTCCACACTCAACTCTTTGACAGCCATGAGTGCACCATCCGGGTGCTAGCAGTGCTCTTCTTGTCATCTGTTTTCAGCATGAACACACTCATGCACTCCAAATAGGTATTGTAAGTACAGAAGTACGCCATCTGCCATCTGACACATACCAGTAGTTTTCTTTTTTTTTTTTTACTCAAATGGCTCAAATGACCGATTAGTTAAGTTCATCCATTCCTAGCCATGAAGGCCAACTGGGCCAGCGCTTACGTCCGGTTTCCATGATAAGCGGACGAGTGCCGTAAACTCCCCCTGGACAGGACACCAGTCCATCGCAGGTACCTGGTAGCTTCTGGTACCCATTCTACAGCTGGGCGAACTGGGACATGCATACGACGTGCCTTGTTCAAGGGCACAACGTGCAACATCAAGTCATCATCTGGGACTCGAACCAGCGATTTTACGATTGCCAGCCCAACCTCGACCACTGAGCCACACGCTCTGCTATTGACCTAAACTTTGTACATTTAGTAAACATGTTACATATGGGGAGTGTGCAGCATGCATGAACATATTGTTAACACATTTCCAGGTTTGTTTATCTTTACAGTGGGAGTGTATTTTCATTGCTTGAGTTAGTGTCTAACTCAGAGACAGTCTGTGTAACTGGTTCTAAAACTGTAGCAAACAAAAAGCTGTTGATCGGACAATTGTGTCTAAAATGCTGCTTCATTTCTTTTCAAAAGATTCAGCAAGGAGCCTGAACGCTGAACCTGAATTTATCTTAAAGGAACACGCCACCCAATGTCAGTAGTAATATACTGTATGTTCTTACCTTAACTTTCACGAGTTGAGTCATACCTCTCCCGTGTCGGTACGTGCACTCAAACGCTCTGGTGCGCGGCGCGAATGTGTTAGCATGTTGCTATGCTAGCGGGCTCAGACGTAGCCATAGAGGGAGTAAGATAGCAGTAATCAAAAACATCCACGTTTTCCCTACTTAAATACAGACAGCGCAATTCATTTTATACCAGCAGGCCGATCGGACAAACTATGGCGCCTCAACTCTATTCATTCCGAAAGTCCACCGCACAAAAGTGCGACGTGCATGTTCACATTTTTAGTAACAACCGCCAAACTTGCTTGCTTGCCTTACGCATCTAAGTTTTCAGACTATTTTTCTTACCTTCTTTTTTCCGCTGTGGATGTTATTGAGCTTGTAGAAGTTTTAGCTCTTATGTTCTGAACATCTCGCACTGCCATCACCCGATGTCATTTCTGAGTCATATCACTCCATAATCTGTCTCTCTTTTAAATGCCTATTCCCTGAATGGTAGGCTACAATTACTATGTGTTTTATATATAATATCGAAACAAAATAACCCAGACAGTCTAGGATATATCTAGGATATAGCACAGGTTGAAGTCAACATCAAGTTGGTTCTATTTATGGAGGTGAATGTGTGTGTGTAAACATCTCGTAGATGAGACTGCCTGGGTTATTTTGTTTGTGTGCCTCTCTCTCTCGCTCAGAGGGGAGGGGGAGGCTGAGGGGTCGATCAAGCATGGATTCTAAACTCTGTGGTGGATAGGATCTACAATTAGATGTTAATTAATATTACTACGCTAGGTTGAAGTTCTCCCAAGTGCTATTGAGCCACACATTGTAGTTCTCCTGTTTATTCGCTTGGAAAAATGCCACGTTTCATGTTGTGTGACCTTACACATTTTTATCAAGTACTCGTGCAACTGTATTTAAGTAGGGAAAATGTGGATGTTTTTGATTACTGCTATCTTACTCCCTCTATGGCTACAGTACGTCTGAGCCCGCTAGCATAGCAACATGCTAACACATTCGCACAAGAGCGTTTGAGTGCACGTACAGACGCGGGAGAGGTATGACTCAACTCGTGAAAGTTAAGGTAAGAACATATATTACTACTGACATTGGGTGGCGTGTTCCTTTAAGCGGAACTAAGTACAATTTGCATTCTGCTTTTATTGTTCAAATAGTTTTGAACTTCTCACTTTCAAAAACAGTGTTAGGTTTTCATTGGGCGGGAGGGTATTCTGTCTGCTGTTAGTTGCTCTACCTGTTTGGCAGGAATGGCTTGTCAGCCAGGCATTTCCAACTGGTAGCTTTTTCAAACTCACGTCAGGTACAGAATGTATGACAGAAGTGATAATGATTGTGCCGGAGTTTCAGTTACTTCAGAAGACTGACACTTCCATGAGCCTAATCAATGACTGTATCAGTGGGTCAGCATATTCCCTGGAGGAGAAGCAATGAGATGTGGAAGTCCCATGTTAATTCTCTCCTCTATAAACATGTTTTTCCATCACAGGAAAGCAAGACAGCCCCCTGTTGATTGGAATTGTCTGCTTAGGCTGTCAGAGCATAAAAATATCCCAACATATGACTGCCAGATTTCTCCACAAATGTCATCTGCAGCTTTTGTTGACAGACAACAGCCAGCAAATATAATCAGCTGCCTGCAATGCATGCAGGCTTAAATTCCTATCACAGTGCATTGTAATTATTCTATGACTGACATATAATTCTCGTGCCTAAGTGGTATTTTAATTGTTTTGAAAGAGGAAGAGAATGGATGCAGGAAGTCAATGAGATGGCTACTTATGCTCTGGATGGAAAGTACATTTATAATAAACACTGAATGAAAATGAGAAATAGTCATCACATATGCTGTGCATTTTTTTCTTACTAGATGCTCCATAAGCACTTGGCTGACATGGAGTAGGGGGTTTAAAAGCAATGTCTATGTCTCTATCTGGTCTAAGTCTAGGAAGAAATATGGCCCTTATGTTTGCAGCCAGCCAGAGTGTAACCAGAGAGCAGCACTGGTGGTTGGAGTGAAGGCAACTGTGACACCTTCTAAACTGTGAACAGTGGGATGCCGGACTGATGTCACTAGTAGTTAGTCATTAATTCAACACAACAACCAACAGTGATACAAACAGCAAGAGGTGAGTCACCAGAAAGGATCTGTGAACGAGAGAGAGAGAGAGAGAGAAATGCACTGAATGCATTTGAAGTCTCAATGTTGGTTGTGCTGTGTAAGCTCTTGTTGTCAGGCTTTTGGCTCAACCTCAGCTCAGCCAGTGAGGCCATTTCATAAATCTCTTCTCGGCGTCTGAGCAGGCCGATCCATTTAATCCATCGTCACTGACAGCAGACGTGAAGCATTTGGTCGGCACCGCAGGCATATTGTTTTAGGGGGGACACTCTCATTACACAGGCCCGCGAGAGAGGCGAGGTCATAGGAACTCGGATATGACAGCGCTGAGCAAACACGCTGAGCACCATGTCATCTATTTTGTCTCCAGACGAAATTAGTTCAGTAGACGGCAACCAGTGTTGTTATAACCCCCTAATTCAATTTCCATCAGATAGCCAAACAGCGGCCATGTTTGGTACGAGGCAGTGCAGCCAGCCTTTGAACTCAACAATTGATTGTCTGAACTAGAAGAAGAAGAAAGGGGCAACCACAGAAAAACAACATCGAAAATATTTTACATTTCAACACAGATGTAGAAACAAATCCTATAGGCTACTCAGTGGATATAAATTGGTTTATCTAAAGAAAACTGTGTCAAAAGTCTACTGTCAATTAAAATGTTCAAGCTTTGGGGAAATTGTTTTTAGTCATCAATGTGGTATGAAATTATTTGGAAAAAGCCAATTATGACAAGAGACTGTAGCTGTACTATCTGCCTTCAGTACCGCCAATTTCAGCCTCCCCAGGAGTTTGGATTCTCCACTACATCCATCCAAGATGGGCTATTAATTTGTTTCACATAGAACAATGACAAAGAGAAAGCAGAGAGAGAGAGAGAGGTGTTTAACTAACACCTGCGGGAGAGAAGTGAATCTGTGAAATTTCAGTTTGTCTCCATCAACGCGTAATTAACCCTAAGGAAATATCCTATAGTTTCACTTAATAACACACTTAAGGGAAGTCTATAAAAGTGAGCATCAATGTGTGGGATTTTTAAATCTTAAAATGCCGAAAGACATGGCCAAAATGTTTCAATGAAATAATGTGTTTTTTTGGGGGGGGGGGGGAGGGTGGACAATTCCTTTGTGGGAGACTGTGTAAATCGCTGTGTAGAACTCGATTGGACACGGGTGTCTTTGTTTTGTTACAGCCCCTGTAATCAGTCACTCAAGGCACCCCATCCATCCAGGAGAGGCAGAAAATAGTGCTTACCCACTTCTATCAGTGACTGAATGAGTTCGGCGAGGCTGTCTGGCTTTACTGATGAAAGACCCCACCAGTGGCTGCTTAAACAGTGAGGTTGCAGCTGAGGTTAAGGCTAAACACACACACAAAGCTCTGACCTTGTGGATTGTCCATTCCCTGCAACGGGCAGCATACCAGTATAGGCCACAATGAATACCCACACTGAGATCAATAGCAGGCTTGTGGTTATGGCAGCTCCTAGTTAATAAATATCCCCGTCTTCTCGGTCTCCCTAAATAATAAGAAACTTACCCCAACGAAGTCAGTGTTGACAAAGACTCAAAGATGTTGTTTTCTCTTTAACAACTTACGCAAGGGAGGGGAGCAACAGCACCACAGAATAATGACGCTTCAAAGGCATGGAAAACAGCAATGCGCCGCATGCAAGCCGATGAGGAATCTCTCCACCGAGCACTTCTGTAGTGAGATTCCCCCTCAGCCCAAGCAACTAGGGGGAGGCTGGATCATGATGGATACACAGAGGTAAAGAGACAAAAACTCCCCTCTAAAAATGAAATATACCACAGCATATGAAAGTGTAATGAGCTTCAGCAATCAACTTTTGAAAATTAAAGAGCAGGGTTTCTCTTTTTTGTGGAAGATTTAAGACCTAAATTTGCATTTATTTCTCTATGGGTGCATTAAAATCTGGCCTCTATGAGAGATACTGAAACTTCTAGATAACTGAAACTTATTTGATAATTCTAAATCTACTGTTGTCGCATAAGATATGGTAATAATGTTTAAATGTATACAAATGATTCCTTTTTATAGGACCACTATCATTTATTGTTATGATTTATTAATTAATATGACTAAAACTGACACCAGAGGCCCATACTGTAAACATATTTCTAATTTCCCTTGCCAATGCTGGTTTACTTGTACCTGTAATTCTTCAATGGTGAAAAACACTAATTTCTGCAAGAAAGTCATCTTCCCAACGCTCCCAGTGGGTTTTAAGATGCTCTTAATCAAACCGAGTTTTGCACTTCCCCCTTTCAGACACTGCACTATGATGGAGAGAAATGTTCGCATTGTACAAAGAGGATGCAGAGAGTGCCTTGAACATTGACAGGTGTTAATAAGGAGACTCTCTCTCCGAGGACGTGCGGTATGACAGCACGGAATCCGTTCGCTGTCACACCTGCACCTAATGGATCAAATTAGCACCCTGTCACATAAACATGTTCTCTCCGATTGTTCCCTCTCGCACCCAATCCTGTTGAAAAGAGCTCTGCAATTTAAACTACATTTTGGCAGGAAGTCATCTTAATTAAAGTTCATTACAGGAAGAAAACACTTTGCTAGGGGCTTTCCAAGGCCCACCGGCGGAAACCATGGCAACTGGAAAGTAACTGTGCTTCTAATTTCCTGGCTAATTGAAGTGAGCGTCTAACATTGATTTTGGCAATTATGGAGTGCATTTATAACAAAACCAAACAAGGTACAGGTAATGGCTGTAATAAGAAAAATTGGCTTACTTAGATTCAGTTGAGCTTAAATGGAAGGGGGGGGGGGGGGGGGGGGGGGGGTGACAGGGTCGCTGCAAACAGCTGGATACTTTGCCACGTCTGGCTGGTTCCAACACGACACTAGCTGACATTGTCCATTCATCATCGCACAAAATGCCCTGCCTGAGTTGGCAAAGAGAGATACAGCAGCAGTTGCACAATGTCTGAGTGAACCATATGTTCAAATGACCTCTTTTCAAGAGGCATTTTAATAGGCTTGTCTGACAAACAGTAATGTCAGCATCTCCAATATTCAACAGCTGCATTCACTAGGGTGAATAGCATGTCACGATACATTGATTCTCATCTGCATTGCACAGAATGATGACAATCAATCAGACAGAACTGTTCCACACTTGCTAGTACCCTCTGATATGTGATGGGACATGTGGCAGCGATCATCCACTTTTACAGCAGACATACTGACAGCACTAACTATTCGAAATGTAAAAGTTTGTCTTTGTCTGGTGTTGAATGTTTCTGGTTTTCATCAAAGCACTGATCTGTCTCTGCTGGTTACACACTGCTTGTATGCACACCCACGTGGTTTTTAATCAGAAAATAATTATAGACATCCAAGGGATTGAAGCAAAAGGTTGCACACTGTGAAAAAGTACCATGCAAGGAAACAGCCAACAGTCTATTTCTGCTGCATGGAGAAGCAATTTTGTTGCAAAATCAACCAACCAGACTCCTACAACAGCAACCAATCGGAATAGAGTATACTTTCAATTGTGATGGTATGTTGCCTGCCATGCAACATTTTTTGTAGTCTGTTGAATATCCATTCAGTGTGGATTGTCAACATCAGGGCACAGTTCTTGACAGGAAAGATTTTCTTTGTTGTGTTTCTTTCCTGAGGCTTTGTGGCGTATTGAGGGAGAACAACGGCCCCTAAAGATGAACAGAACAACTGTGGCGAAATGAAAAGATTCTGCCTTTTTTCTGTTTACTTGACCGTGGTATCAGATAACTCCACCATTAGAGGATTCCAGAAAATCCCAGTGGTTTCCAAGGGAGGGGAGTTGCCCAGAGTGAAAAATGGTGGTGATTACGATAACACCGACGCTCCAACGAATAACATTTTTCATCCCCAAATCAATTAACAGCCTGAAATAAAGACCTTTCAGTGTAGCACGTGCTCTGGCTTTTTCATCTATCTCTTTGCTCGTCGGGGGCCGGGTCAGAATCGCAGGCCTCTCATCTGCCTGGTGGCTGAGGGAGAGCTAATGACATTTTGCGTTCCAAAACACAGTCAATTAAGTTATGCAAATGCTAATGCAGCAGCGACCTGTCTCATCACTTAACCCCCCCATCAGCACCTTTTGGAGGGGGTTCTTTCATAGCACATCAGCTGGAGGTGGAGGAGGGCTGCGATTTGGTATGCAGCTCCCATCTTGGAGGCTGGAAGCACTGGAGATGGAGTGAGAGAGAGAGAGAGAGAAAGAGTGGAGACAGAGTGTGTGTGTGTGTGTGTGTGTGTGTGTGTGTGTGTGTGTGTGTGTGTGTGTGTGTGTGTGTGAAAGAGAGAGAATGAGTAAGGGAGAGAGAGAGTGAGTGTGTGTGTGTGTGTGTGTGTGTGTGTGTGTGTGCAAGAGAGATAGAAAGAGAGAAAGAGTATGATTGAGTGAGGAAGGGAGGGAGAGAGACAGAGAGAGTGAGTGTGTGTGTGTCCGTGTGTGTGTGTATGTGTGTGTGTGTCCGTGTGTGTGTGTCTATGTGTGTGTGTGTGTGTGTGTCCGTGTGTGTGTGTGTGTGTCTGTGTGTGTGTCTGTGTGTCTGTGTGTGTGTGTCCGTGTGTGTGTGTCCGTGTGTGTGTGTGTGTGTGGATGTGAATGAAAGGCGAGATAGAGAGAAACTGTTCCCTCGCTGAAACAATAGAATCAGAATTGCCGCCTGTCAGTCTAATTCTTCATCATGGCTCAGTCTTCTGCAAGAAAATCACAATTAACCCTTTAGTGGGTCGGATCACTGAGCACAGCCATAACAAAATGAATGTCTGATGAATGCCTGACTGACCATAGATCCCTCCCTCTGTGACTACAGCCATCTCTTATAATGTGGACGAACAGAATAGACCTCTGAAGTTCGCCTACAAAAAGGAACCAAAGCTGCCATCTTTGCCCATATAAGGAGATCCGGATGTTAATTGAAGCCATCTACCTATGGCAAATTGCATTGCAAGTTAGCTCTGGGGTAGCAAAAATCTAAGTTTGCCGTCTTAACGTACCGAAGATCACAGGCGCCACTCGAAGGCAGAGGACAAAAGTGTGTTTAGCAAAACGTCTGCATTTCAGAGTTCTTTGCCCCCGCGAGAGTTTAACAGGTGCGATAATTCAAAAACCCCATGTTATTTTCCCATAGGAAAAATCGCAAGATACCGGATCTCAAAGATGACAGCTTTTTTGTAGGTGAACTTCAGAGGTCTATGGTGAAAGCTCACACCCACCAGCCCACCAATTCAGAGACTGATGGGAGAAAGCTATTGGATTTTACAAGCATCACCTCCCAAATATGCATTTGGAGGAGCTAATTCCCAACCAATGGACTTTGGCTTGTGACTCTGGTAGTCCCAGTGTGTGGTTGGTGGGTGATGTCACCAGACGACACCACAGGCCTTGTTTGCGGATGTGTTTGCAGAGGTGTTGACTGGTCGCTGGAGCCGATAAGAGGGGATTAATCGAGCGGGTCACTCGGAGCTTGTTCCCGAGCTCCTCTGCGCCACCGGAGCCGGCGGTAATCCCCCTGCGGACGTCTGGGCCCGCCCTGTGTGTGTGTGTGTGTGTGTGTGTGTGTGTGTGTGTGTGTGTGTGATAATGATCTGGAGGAGAGGGAGAGAGACAGAACACCTCCCAAATGGAAACAGTAGGGGCTAAGTGCAGAGTGTTGTACTCGCCCCCCTCCTCCTCAGTAAAACAACTGAAATTTAAATCTGAATCCGTGTTGCCATGGTGACAAATAAGTTGATTTTTTTGTTTCTTCACACATTTCTTTTGTGTTTGTGCCCTGCTCACCGTTGACCTCTTGTCATCTGAGATGAGGGGGATGAGAAACTGAGATTCCTCACTCTGTTTCATGTGTGAAGTGTCCTCACGAGAGAATGGCCGTTAAGAATAGCCCCACTCCTCATTGGCACCACCTGAAGACTGACATTCAACTGGCATTCAAGAGTGCCAGCACACTGGCATAAGCCCAGACTGGCATCCCATTCAAGGTACCATTTTCTGGCAAGGGGAAGCACAAAGCACAGGCTGTTCCGTTCTATCCAAGGCCCACCTGGTTTTACCTGCGGTTCCACTTACCAAGTACCAGCGGAACTCTTAAGGGCTCTGAAGTCAGACGGGGAACTTGTGAGAATGATGCTTTACAGGTAGCCAGCTTACTGTGAAACCAAGATAAGATGCAAAAGATACAGTGCAAGGTTTTCGTTTCTGAACATACCTGACAGCACAACCCAGTATGTATCCACACAAGAGTCACGAGTTTTCTCGGTCTTCCAGACGTACTGTATCTGTGTGTGTGTGTGTGTATCTGGTAAACATCGCCCCCTGGTTGTTTAGAAGTTAAATGAGCTGACCAGCCTGCAAAGAGTCATTGAAGAAAATTCTCAATACTTTTTCGCCCTCAACAATTTTGAGGACAAAGTTAATAACAAATAATTACATAAATAACACTCTGAGCTTTCAGGGCAAAACAATAGTGACCTTTTACCACAGCAGCAGAGACGAAATGTAATCGAAACAGTTCTACTTCAGGGTACAATTACACCAACTTGTGATTAAAAGTGTTAATTAAATGCCATTCAATGCATTGAATGTTATTATTTCCAAGAAGAAAGGGTATAATTTTCTCCTATGTATACATACATACCCACACAAAATGTGTGCACTAAACGCAGGCACACACCATTCTTTCATTTCAGATCTTGAGGAGGAGGGAAGCTACAATGTAATTTAGATAGATCAGAAACAGATGGACTATTCAAGCACAACACATGCTCATGTAATAATGATGTATGCACCCTACTCTTAAAGCATCAAAACCAATAGTCATTCTGCTCATGATAGATACCTCAATGTTCAGTTCCAGCTATGGGGAGAAAGCCACCATAGATCAAGAAAAGGGTGGGGGTGGGGTAAACCCAGCTATTCTGGGGTTACTCCCAAATCCCAGATCTAAATGTTTACTGAATGTTAGCCTGGCATGGCTACTTTGTACTAACACAGAAATTGCTCTATTCCAGAACCTCCGTAACACAAAATGACACAACATCTGCTCTGCTTTCTGAGAGTGACCTAAAAAGTGCATCTCTCCCCTGCATTGTTTTTTTTTTTTTTTTTTTTCAGATTGAGAAGAATACCGAATTGGACTCAGTCTAATTCATAACTGCTTGTATGAATGTATGAATGAATAAATAAATAAATAAATAAATGCACCCTGCATACTTTCATGGAAGCTACTTGACTAGCAATGTATTGTGCATGTTACAAAAATTCCTGCAAACAAAGTTTTGGAGAAACACATACAAAAAGCCCTCGGCTGCCACTGGGCCCACCGCATCCACCATCAGCGTCCACCCTCCGCGCCCACCATCAGCGTCCACCCTCCGCGTCCACCATCCGCATCCACCCTCCTCGCCAACCCTCCTCGCCCACCATCCTCCCAGATAGAGGAGTGATGACGGGGCGAGGGAGTGGCATCAAAGAGGGAAATGAGGCTTTTAAAGGAAATGTGTGACGGGAATGTTGGGAAATGAACATTCTAAAGAATATCTGGGTTCATTGAATTCAACATAGAATTTTAGAACCTTCAATTGTTGCGGAACTTAGAATGTTCAAAAACCTACACCTTTAAGGGTTAAAGAAAAGCGTTGAGCAGAAACCTGCCATCAGAGCATCTCCTGTCTGCTTCCCATGCAAAGTTTAGCCCATTCGCAAATCCCCATCAAACACACATACCCTCCACGCACCCAAAAAAAGCCCTCACAGATGCGTATGGACACATCAAACGAGGGAGTGGTATCGACAAAGATTAGAGGGTGCGACTCATGTCTTCTCCTCTCTGCTCTTTGGTGAGACACACACACACACACACACACACACACACACACACACACACACACAGCCCTCATTTGCACACTTCATACGGACACACACGTCCCATCCAATGATCCTCTCTCTCTCTGTCTCTCTCACACACACACACACACACCCTTCTCTTGGCCTCTTTGAAGTGTGGGAATGGCCAACCGACCTCGCAAAGGTTGACGGCAGAACAGGAAGCATATGGGAGCCACACACTGATCCTTCGTCTTTCTGAAGTGGGAGACAGGGGGTGTTTGTAGATTGATTGACACGCAGTTAGTCAAGCACACAAATTGACTGACATATTTGCCCAGTCAGAGATGTGGGACTGGATGGTACACATTTCACATTTACTCAGGAGAGGAGTGAGAGAGATGAGAGAGCCTCGCTAACAGATGAGTTTATCCAAAATCATACACAAATACTGTGCATACACACACACACACACATCTACACATCTGTGTATATACACAGTTATGCATACATACACAGACCAAGGCTACACTCAGGGTACGAATGGTGATGAGGAGGTCTGGCTGTTACACCTTCTCCAATAAACAACTTTTGATTGTGCAAAATTAATGGAGCCTGGAGTTGATTCTGTTCAATTTCTAGTCTGTGCTAAAATGTCTTTCACCCACATACACATGCGCACACAGAACACACACAGCACACACGCATGCACGCACACACTCAAATACTCAAATAAAAAGAGATGAAATTGCTCTGTGCAATTGGAGTCCATTTGGAGAGATCATCTCTCCTCTTAATTTAGGAGAGCCACAGCTCTCTGCTGGCCCCCAAATTCTATCTGTTTCTCTCTCTCTCTCCCTCCGGTTTCCTCTTATACAACATGGCTTTGAATTATGCAGCCGTCAGACTTTTCACGGCTTCCTTGTGATAAAAAATATATGTGTAGGAGGAGGGAATGCACTCCAGAGCATGGACATATATATTTTCGTTACACTTATACTGTACATCATGTAAATACTGTTCATGTCTTTTTGCACATGTGTGTGTGTGTGTGTGTGTGTGTGTGTGTGTGTGTGTGTGTGTGTTCAGAGGGATAATGTCTCTGATTGAAACGCTGAGTAGAGCAGAGCTCTGGGTCTCTAAGCTGCCAGGTGCAGTCAGCTCTTAGAGTTGCTAAAAATGACTCCTCCAGTAGAATTTAATACCAGCCAATAAAAACCTCTCCTGACCTTATCTTCAATACCTCATCCATTCCCAGTGTGTGCAAAACCCACCTGCCCACCATCGTGCATATCGTTATGCATGGGCCCGGGTTGGTTGGCGGAATGGGGCACTTTTTTTCACCCCCGAAGTAAGAAATAAATATTTCAATTCTGCTGAGTTATCTGTATGTCTTTGTAATTGGCTCCTGGTGTTGAACTGTGGCTTTAAATTAAACCTTCGGCAGCACCCACACCTGCGAAATATTGCAGGGAGCCAGGAGAGGATAAAGAGAATGAAAAAGAAAAAGGTGGAGAGAGGTGGAGGTGGAGAGAGAGAGAGAGAGAAGAGAGAGAGAGAGAGAGAGAGAGAGAGAGAGAAGAATAAAGAGGCACTTTAAAGTCTGACCCGAATCCCACCTCTCTCCACCTCACTCCTTCCCTCTCTTGAAATGTGACACTTTCATGATTACGCTTTTTCTCCCATGGTCATCTTAATCTGGAAGGGATGAGGGGAAAGGTATGTGTGTGTGTGTGTGTGTGTGTGTGGGGTTGTGAAGGCCCCATCCAAGGAAGCCAGTTAATGTTCCCCTCCTTCAGTGCAGCTCCAAGCAAATTGCCTTTTCAGAAAATATGGAAGGAAGTAAATATATAAATAATACTTATACCATATAAAATAAAAATATATCCCCGAGCAAATTGGCTGTCATTGGATTATCTGACACAAAGTGAGATTTGTAAGGGGAGGGAAATAGAGGGCAATGCCACGCACTGGGGGGGGGGGGGGGGAGGAGGAAGAGAAGTGAGGAAGAAAGAGAGGAACGGAGGAGAGAGAGAGAGAGAGAGAAAGAGAGAGAAAAGCTCCAGGATGCTACATCATCACATGGCTCATTTGCTGTGCACAGCTGACCTGGGATCAGCCAGAGCCGGCCTTTAGCCCTGATGCCTCGCTAAAGAAAAACACTGCTAGGTTGGACACACATGCGCACGCGCACACACACACGAACACGAACACACACACACACACACACACACACACAGCTCTTGCCTAATGGTAGCACTGCAATTACACAAGGAGAGCTTCATCCTCACCAGGCTGGCTCACCCATCCTCACATACTCCATCACAGGCCTTTCACACATGATTGCAGTGGAGAGACATATTGCAAGTAGAAGTGTGTGGGTGCGTAGAGGTTTTCTTTTTTTTAAATAAATGGGCTCGATTTTTTTTTTTTTTTTCATTTTACAGTGAAACTGATTTTTTCTCTCAACTTTGGACTGCTATAAGGTATAATAAGGTGTATAAGGGTCCCCCAACTAACACTAATTCTATGCAGAGCATTATCTAGGTTTGCTCACTCAAGCCCAGTTAATGTTGGGGCTTAAATCTTTACTCTTTTCTTCATGGTTTATGAATACTGGTGTTAATACCTTGGTGGTGTGTGTGATAACCGGTTTGGTCAACCAAAATATATTTATTTAAAAGTAATGAGAAATATTAAATTGCTGAAGCTCAATATATGTCTAGGCGAGAAAATAGAATGTATGCAAGTGTGTGGGTGTAATGCAAGCGTCAGTATGGTGTTGCAAAGGAGTGAGATAAGGTCCCTGTGGGAGAGTAATTATGTGCTTTCAAATCAGAAATGTACCTAACCCAGAAGTGAGAGAGAGAGAGAGAGAGAGAGAGAGGGAGGGAAACTACCCTGTATATAACTCAGCCCATTAACCCAGGTGTATACCATTAACCAACTAGTTGAGCCAGGCTGGCACTGTAAGTGTACAGTGTAGCGATCAAATCGATCAAAAATCTGTGGATCAACTCAATGGTCCCACAATGCCACACGATAGCTGTACAAAAATAATATGAAATATATCTCCAAATATATCTCCAAAATAATGATCATTTCATAATTCATGTCTGGCAAGACACAGTAGGATATGTTTGGTTCTCCGACAGCTATTGTTGAGGCATGTGCATGATTTTATTTATTTATTTATTTATTTGATCGATCAGAATGGGGGTTAATGAATAGTAATCTCTCAGAAAGGTCTCCTACAACAATATCTCATCAGAGTGCAATTATTTAGCACACTCATTAAAACATTGCATGGCACAAGCACATGATTTCTCCTATGCCATCGCTCCCTGTTCCTCGAGATCGATGCCAGCTAAGCAAAAAAGTGCCACAATTGGGTGTGTATGGAGGTGTGGCTTTGGCCGCAATCGAAACTCTCAAGCAATTTCTTGAAAAACTGAGAAAGATTTGCCATTTCCACAGGAAATCACATCCCCCCCCACCCCTTCCCGAAAAAAGAGCCAATTTTCACTTCCTGCATCCTCCCTGCCAGAACAATTAAAATAGAATGCTGATGAGCTGCACACATTGATCAACGATTATAATTTCAGCAAATTGTGAAGAATGCTTTTAGTCTGTGAGATGGGATCGATGCCACCTATCCCAAAGCCATTTCACTGAAAATAATGAAATAATTCAGATTTATGGTGTTTATCACTACAAGCTGAACCAGCTCAGCACAGATTTTGGGCAGCAGATAAAACCAGGCCCAGACAAAAAGCCTCTCTTCACAGCAAAAATTACTCCCATTCCATGTGTCTATTTCTGGAAAACAGAAACAACCACATCTACCCAGTATTTTTTGTCTACTTTTTCTCAATCGACATATGTTTTGTCATGAATACTTTCATAAAGCTACAGAGAACCTTTCTTGTAAACATTTTAGAGTGCATTAGCATTATTTCTCATCAATTTAGTTGTGCTTACTGTCACTGTTACAGATTAACATCCTTTGGTTTCAGACGTTCATATGCTAGTACATACCCTCTGATAGATACATCATACTGTATGTAGACACCATAGAGCACGAACACATTGCTATAGTCTGTTTATTCATTTGGGCTTCTGAGAACAATAAGCCAAACCTGTGCTCGATATGTTAGCAGATCAGGTGTGAATGTGTATTCATTATACTCAAACTTTTCCTGTCACACTTAATTGTTTGTTCCAAGGTCATCGCACCTGTGGTGCAAGAATTGTCATCCATTTATCTTCATTTCCTGCCAGCGGATCAAAACAAGGTGGCGACCTGAGCCTTTTGTTATGTTGTTAGTCTGACTGTTGTTGTCAGTTCTCAAACATGTCAATCAATTCACCAATCAAACATAACTTTGTATACAACCAGGAGTAAATTACATCTACTTAATCATTATTTTGTGTTGATTAATGCATATTTGTTTTTGTCTGCTCGAAATGATGAGAACTCAATAAAGCCTGGTCAATAAATAGTGCAATCAGTCTACAGGTAATCCCCACACAATGATGTCATACCCAGAGACATTAGCTGGCCATCTCCTATGTTCATCTAGTTAGGAGAGACAGGTGATTAACTACAGCATATTCCTTTGCACTGGGCAAGACACAGACATAAACGTTTCAGCTAAACGTCAATACCTGCCTGAAACTGGAAAGGATTAGTGGTCAAACCTGAGTCAAAGCAATTAAAGCAGCACTAAAGAAAATGTGCTCTCAGGGTTCCCCTACAGCCCAATAGTAAACAAACTAAATGTGCCGCTTTTGCTACGTGGTATGAACAGAACTCCGATACAATATATAGGGAATGCATCGACACCTGTCTGCAGAAAGGGGGGGGGGGGGGGGGGGGGGTTGGTGGTCAGTGTTCCTACCCAAACACAGAAAGTTGCTAGGTCAGTAATCGCCTATAAAGAGCCAGTAAGAGGGGCATAGAGGATGTCTTTAAGACATTTCCAGTAGGGGCTAAAACTCACTGTGCACCTACACCAAGCAATAGATACCACAGAATAACATACAGCATAGATAACACATAGAATCAATGCATTTTTGACCAAGTATAGGAACCTGCACAGTGCACACACTGGTGAAGGGAAAGCCTCAACTGTGAGTGTGATCAGTGCATATTCTCCCAGCCAGCAGAAAGTCAACCTCGTCATTCATATTGCAGGGAAATTATTAGGCTCCACATTGAAATGTCAAGATCTTTAAAAGGCAAATATCTCTGAAATGTCAATGATGGGGGGCCCCAGCGACTACTCTTCCTCTCTCTCTTTCTGTCTCCAATATTCCGGCTGCTCCTCGCAGTGATCCACTCTATCATTAGAATTTAATGATTTCTCCACTGGCTGTTTCCGAGAATAATTTGTTCCTGTTGTTGTGTGTTTTGTTGGGTGGGGGGGGGGGGGTGAAAAACAGCTTGGGGCTTCCTCATTTGTCAATAGTCAGAGAGGCCATTGCAGGTTGCAGGAGTGGGTGGAGGTGGAGGTGACTGAGCACACTAAGCTGTCCAACAGGCAAGAACTCCTGAAGCTTCTAGAACTCTCTGAGATGGAGGCTGCCACTGCTAGTGTCACCCAGCACCAGCCCTCTCCACCTCTTCCCTATTATTATAATACATACACACACACACACACACACACACACACACACACACACACACACACACACACACACACACACACACACATGCAGACACAAACCACACACACACACACACACATGCAGACACAAACCACACACACACACACACACACACATTCACACTCACATGCAGACACAAACCACACACACACACACACACACACATGCAGACACAAATACACACACACACACAAACTGACAAGAGGAGCTGAGACAAGTAATAGCGAGGCCTCCCAGGCTGACATTTCTCACCTCCATCTGATACCTCTGGCACTCACAGTGGCGGCACTGCAGCACGGCACGGCTCATCTCATCACCAGGTCAGGGAGGGAGCAGGCAGGCAGGCAGGCAGGATGGCAGAGCTCTGCAGCCCCCTCTGCCCTCGCTGCAGGCTGACTGCACCCTCACCCTCTCTCCCTGGCAAGGCAGTTCCATACGCCGCACTGCCAATGATTGCCTCACTACTTGCTTCATATATGATGGCCACAGGTAATGGTGTGTAAAGATGGAATTCCAATGTTTGTTTGAGGACATTTCACAGTGCTGCATTCATCTGTGGTGGCGAACCACTGAGTTTTACCACAGAGCCACAGACACTGGAGTGAACTGAAGCCTGAGTGTTTGGTGAAGGGCCCATTCCAAATATGACATGGCAATGTACCTTGAAATGTCCTCCCCTCCTGGTGTCCCGGCAGGTGGTAAAGAGGCTATCATTGGAGAGCTGTGCAGTATGGAGCTGGTGGTGGGGAATAGAACACAGCAAGAGAAAACAGGTATGTTAGCAGGGGTTAAAGTGGGGGAGATGCAGTTCCGCCACCTCAGATAAATTAATAATAAATATATTCTTTCATACCAATGATATAGCGTGATGATATTGTTAACATAAATGGTGAGTTAATTTTTCAAGTGTACAGAGGTGACCAAGAAGCTAACAATTCTTGACCAAAAAGTATTGCTACACCATGACACTCAATATGCTGTCCCATAGGAGGGTCATTTTTCCCCGTTGTACCGACAGTGGATTTTAGGGTTCCCCCACCTACCAAATCCCACTTGAACCACTGTATGTTAGATGACGCAATTAGGCTACATAAGGAAGGGAAAACTAATGAGTCTGACAAAACCTAAAACACTTTATTGTGACTGGCTGGTGCTAACAAATGTCTTTGTTTATCCATTACCTTTGAGTCTCTCTCTGTGAGATGATTATTGTTATTTTTTTACAAAAATGGATTTAAAAAATGCACCGAAGCTACATACCTGTAAAACCCTAACAAACTTTTTCAGCTTCAACTGCACTGCATAACTGGAATAACAAAATGTAACTGTGTTGCTCAAACTCAAGTAAGATTACCATCATGCCGGATCTAGCCAAAAATATTTCCTCAGCCGAACGTTCACCAGAGACTGAGTTGGCGGCTTGGCGTGTTAGTCAGAGCGAGAAGGCTGCGTCACCGCGATCAGTTTCCTCCGAAGGCTGCATTAGACGGAGTAATTAACGCAGTCCACTTAGGAAGTCGCTCAGTGATTAATTTCCAACGGCATTCTGGTGGTCGGTCTGGTGCCTGCCTTCATCAGGGGAGCAGGAGAATTCATTAAAGCAATGCACTTCTCAGATTCATTAGTCGCTACACCACACACACACACACACACACACACACACACACACACACCTCTCTCTCCCGCTTTCTCTCACTGCAACAAGTCTGTTACAGTACCCTCGTATTAAGGCGGCGCTCATGACCACAGTGAAGGGTCGTGATCTCCAACCTTGCCAAATCACTGGCGCTTTGCAGAGAGCAGCTCTGATTAGGGGATTAAAGGGAGAAGGTGAGTCGGTTTAGGAGTCCAATCAGCGGCTGGACACGCGGACGGGCCTGCGGGGCCTCTCTCCACTCTGATTGGCCCCGCTGTGGGTGCATCACAAAGGGCATGTTACGCCCAGCTGGAGATGCCGGCCTGCCTGCTGGTCAGAGTGAAGGAGTGATGACGTAACGGAGCAGCTCACTTTCGGAGGGGCCCGCAGAGCCAGTCTGGTCCTGATGGGGCCCAGATGAGGCCCAGATCGGGCCCAGATGTGACCCAGATCGACCCAGATCGGTACCAGCACCAGGTGGCTGTGAATACAGACCTGCATCGGGGGGGAGTGGGCGGCGAGCAAGCTGGCTCCATTTTCTCAGGTGTGCATTCGCTGCCATCGCCATAGAAACGGAGCATCGGAGCGCTGTCGTTCTGCCCCAGCATGCGGCCTTCGCACGCAGCTATCCTTCTGGCAATTTAACATTCCTGACTGAACATCTGTGTCATGTTGCCAGGTGACAAGACTTCTACTCCCCGACAGCCTACCTTCCAAAAAACACTCCTCCACCCCGAAAAGAAGAGAACTACTTGACTGACAGCACCCTATGCCTGCAAACCTTCCTGGAGAGGCCCATATCGCTGCCAGAGGTGGGCACAAAAACTATTTTGTTACAAATTACAAACACTGGCTCATGAAATGTAACAAAATAAAATACAAAATACTGATGTTAAAAATGTATTTAATTAAAATATAAGTAATTAGTAATTTGGAAATACAAAAATACCCACACAATAATCATGGTATACTAACAAGGCATATTATTGAAAATGTATCCCCAAGAGACAAGAAATACCATCTTTGATTGGCTGGCAGGGGGTTATTAATTCTGTACATTGGGGCACCTATGAAGTAGATCTGGTAAAAAAAATAATCACCATCCCATATCAATGTAAACAATGATTGAACTGACAAGCAGGCTTCGGAACAGTGGAATCAACTGTAACAAAGGGGCAGCCGTGGCCTACTGGTTAGCGCTTTGGACTTCTAACTGGAGGATTGCCGATTCGAACCCCGACCAGTAGGCACAGCTGAAGTGCCCTTGAGCAAGGCACCTAACCCCTCACTGCTCCCCGAGCGCCGGTGTTGTTGCAGGCAGCTCACTGCACCGGGATTAGTGTGTGTGCTTCACCTCACTGTGTGCTGAGTGTGTTTCACTAATTCACGGATTGGGATAAATGCAGAGACCAAATTTCCCTCACGGGATCAAAAGAGTATACTTACTACAGTTACTCAAAGCAAACTACCCACCATCATTTTCCATAACCAATGAAAGTAGTACAACAAATTGAACAGATCGGCCTCTTTTTAAACTGAACTACATTTCCCTTGTTGTGCTATAAATGCATGCCTTCTGGCAACATGGGGGATAAACAGAATAACAACCTATAAGGGGTCCCAATATACGGAATGAATTAACTTGGGAGAGAATTCCACTCCGTGAGGTCTTTGTCTCCGTCTCCTCCGTTATTTCTGCATATCAGGACACCTCAGCGTATGTTACTCCTTTTACATAAATCCTCACGTCAAATCCAAGTTTTAATACTGTCCTCTAGTGAGAATGAACATCAGCTATTAGGTACTCAAGGTCATGGGGTCCTCAAGGTACTCAAGGTCGTGGTCCTAATATTCTCCCTCAGTATCTTATCTGTATCGTTTTCAAATTTTAGTCTTGTAGCACTTAACACACCTGACAATTCAAGCTCCTAGTTACTTTTTAATTTCTTTCAACTTCCTGACATGTTCTAAGGAGTTCTAAGGAGTTCTAAGGAGTTCTAAGGGGCTTTAAGTTGTCTACAAAAGTTGACCATTGTGGCTCCCTCAATTTACTTTTCTTTTCATTTGTTTTTACTTTACACATGTTCAGAGGGGATCGTAATAGAAGAAAGTTGGATCTAACAGTTTTAAGTTGGTCACAATATGGCATTACATAGCAAGAAAAATGGAAAATGGGTAAACATTTCATGCTTTTCTTCCAAAAAGGTAATGAAATGTTTAGGTCAACTTTACAGTTGAATATAAGGAATTGCCCAAGTGATATCTCCAGGCACCCAGCCTATTCTTAAAACCAGATTCGCCAAGATTCTGGCCTTTGGCTTTATGATAAGCATTGCCTATTGTCATGGTTATAGCGGGTAGTAATTGAGTGATGACATTTTGGCTTATTTGAGAAGTATTTAGGTAGTTGAAATACTCAAATACAATCCCTCAAAGTATTTTGTTACAAACTACATTTGAGTTTTTCCAATCCTGCAAAATACAAATGACAAAATACGCTAAAGTAATTAAATACGTATTTTAAATACATATAATTAAAATACTGCCCATGTCTGATCGCTGCTTCCATACTATCAAAGCAACAGGCCAGAACCACAATGACAGATAATGAAGGAAATGTCAACATCCTTGAGCAAAGGCAAGAGTGGTTGGAAAATCCTCATCCTTACAGTAAATTACACCCCTCCTGATTAGTCACACTTAACTAGCTCTTAGGAGAGTCGCATCCAGTAAATCAGTTTAAATCGCTGTAGATTTGTAACAGATATGTCGTAATAATTTAAGTGAGTGTTGGTGCAGCATGAATGGTTTTAACACATATTACTGTGGGGTATTACAATTAATCTGGTACTTATCTACGGCCTGTTCAGAATTAATCACTGTTTAAGCTTCTAGACCTAAAACCCCAACGCATCATAAAATTCTGATATGTTTTTTACAGCCACATGCACTTGGACTGCATGGGATCATGGTTAACACAAAAATCTTTAAAGCCTACATTTGGTTTTGTTAATCCATATTTAGCAGTAACAGGCAACAGTATTTTACACCCTACAAAAACAGGAATCTGGGATTAGTAGGGGCAGGTCTGCGGAAGGATCCGTTGTTGTGGCACGGCGTGTGTCCTCCTGCTGTGTTTCTCTATTCAACAGAGCCACCTAACGGCCGCGCGGTGATTACGCCTGCCGCTTGCAGTCGCATTACTACCACTGTGCGCTCTGAATGTGCTCCAGCCATGATCTCACATTCGTGATTAAATCATTCCATCAAAGCAAACTCAACCTCATCAGTCCTGCTGCAGTCTCCCTTGCGTTTTTAAGTCCAGACACACGCGTGTCCTTGCAACGGGGGCTGCTTCGGAGAGGAAGCGCCCGAGACAGACGGCCATCTGCAGACCAATGTTTTGTGGCTAATCTCGGGGACGGCCTCGGCCCCTGAACTAGCCCATGATCTATAGCCCTCCATAGGGGACAATTTATTCCAGGCTGGAGTCATTAAGGGAAGTATACAAGCGGAGTTCATTACCGATGCGCCAGCAAGGAACACAAAGGAGGAAAAGCCATTACAAAGGAGAAAGGGGGGGGGGGCACGATAATAATAAAATAAGGAGACAGGAGGAGAACAAACAAACACGCACAGGAAAATAAAAAAACATTAGACATTCCATCATTTTCCTAACGCTATTACGGCCGGCAAGAATTGCCTTCGGAAAACAGGCTGAGATGACGCCAGGGAATTGTCTCGGCTGATTACTGCATGAGGTGGGGTTGAGGGCAGGGTGAGCTGGTCAGAGGCGCAGGTGAGGGTGGAGGTGCCGTGGGGTGGTGTTGTGGTGGTGGTGGTGGGGGTACTGATTTGATTACAAAGTCCCCTTAGGACCCTTGGTCCCCTTTCTCAATCACGCCGGCAAGGCTGGTGTTGCTGCAAGTGACCCCAGGCATTGCACGCATACATACACTCACAAATACTTACAGAGACGTGTGAAACCATACACACAGGCCC